>NC_137500.1:30785000-30797500 GCF_041902795.1 Electrophorus electricus
GCAAGCATTTCCCACTTCACAGTTCAGAAGCATTGCCACGTTACCGATGCTATATGTGGGTTAGGAGGAACATACAGCATTCCATATAGAAGTGATGGTGGAGCTTGTACTTTTTCTGTTTACAAGATAAGCAACCCAAATGTTGTCTGGTCACACCATACATCGTACACTTTACCCTTCCCTGCAGCCTTTTTTCAGGATGGTGTCCAAACTTTAAATTGACATTCCCGGTATTGGGACGTGTCGTGTTCATGGCTATATTTGGTGCTTTCCGCAACTTTCTCCAAATAACAGCAGAGTTGGACAGCATTTTTACAGCAGTGTTGTTGACATTGTTTTTGGAACTTGTACAAAGGACCTTGACATATTTTGACATTTCGTGGTAAAATGTGTTCTGCAAGAAGAGAAAGTGGTTTGGTCTTTGACTTAACAGTTTCATGAATCTGAAAAACTGCAGTAAACTGGTTACTGCACGTGCTGTTCTAGACAAGGTAGTGTTTACCAAAATGCTACACTGTATAGTGATATATTGTAAAAAAATATATAATAATTGGGCCATTATTTCGTGTTTTAAATGTCTTTTGAAACAACGGTAACACATTCAGTTGAGCTGTTCTTACCTTTTGTACCTTACAATTTTGTGTGTGTATTTGGGGCATTCTGGAGTTGTGTTTGTGCTGCTCTGAAGGAAGTAGAAAGGTGGGGTTGTGAAGGTTTGCGTCAATTGTTTAGGAAATGTGAAATATTTATATACCATGATAAGCCAGATAATCACATCCAGATTAAGTCTAAGATTAGAGTAAAAATATAAAAATCCAGTGAGGATTCCCATTGTCTTAATGCACATCCAGGAAACTAGCCCACTGTGCACAGATTTTTAACATACTGTATATTATAATATATTCTATTGGCAATACATGTTAAGGTATTGCCAGTGAGTCAAGACAATACACAGTTTGAACAAAGTCAACTAACACCTCTGTGCAGCAGAGACGTGTGCATGAGAAAATGTTAAAATTTTATGCAATGTTGACCTCGACTCACACTGCTATTAATTACACAGAACTCTTTCTTATAGTCAGTAGGCTGTTTGTTATGCCCTTCTGTGTGTGTGTGTGTGTGTGTGTGTGTGTGTGTGCGCGCGCGCGTATTAACCCAATGGAAATAAGAGGCTGCACTTCAGGGCTCACGAGCATGACTGAATGGAATAAATGTCCTACTAGTAAAAAGTAACTGAGAGCAAACGCAAACCCTGATGGAGATGTGACCTTTTTCATTCTCCGTAGGTTTTTGCATTGCACTATTATCACTTTTAAACCATGACTTACTTCCAATTACAGCTAACTTTATCCTTATGAGTTAGTAAGCTAAATGAAAATATGGAAGTGGATGTCATAAGTGGTGATTTTTTTTCACACTCAAAACACAACCGCAGCATTGCTCATAGTTTCCGTGCCAGTCAAGCCATACTCGCGAGCTGCAACAACTGATCGCGCCGCTCGTGCCGATATAGGCCAACCAAATACAGCTCACGCCACTGAAGTCGCCACGAGCCTGGTTCACTTCTTGAAAAGATGCTGAATTTTGGGAACATGTTACAGAAGAGCTACGGCCATAATGGCCGATTAAAGACAGATAAGGTTGAGATGAGCTGGGTTATTTACCTTCCACCGGAACTGTCTTTTTACAGTGTACAAATATGGCCGTTTTCCCCAGATGTTTTTTAAATCGCAAGCTAAAGGTGAGCCTTTCTGTTTCACATATTTCATTTACACTGTTTTCCTATTGCGTTTGGGGGGCTGCCCGCAACCGTTTACGAGCCTTCTTATTGGCTCCTGAAAGGACGTGCAGCAAATATTTAAATCCCTCCAAACCGTCTAGAATGTTCCCTATATATGAAACTACAAACATCTTGGCAATATCCAAGTGCAAAACATTATTGTGTGTCCCAACCTCCTCCCAATAATTTTGAATTTTAATACAGTCCCAGAAGACAGATCTGTCAGCGCAGTCACAGTGCCTACAGCAAGACTGAAGTATACCCAGCTTCACTGCTTTAACCTTAAGAGTAACACTAAAAAATGAATCATTTTTTCAGCAAAATTCAAACCTCATTCTAAAATGTAGTTGTGCTTTGTTTTCCATATGTTCCACCAGACCTTGGGGAATACAGCATCACTCAGCTCCTTTCCCCACACTGTCCTAACACAGTTCACTCATTTTTCCTAATTCATTATTCCGTGAGATAGCATTGAGATTGTTTCCGAAATACAGTTGGAGTGCACTTGTACAATATAATGAGCTATAGGGTTCTGTTTCATCCAGGGATTGGCGTCTGTCATCTCTTTAAATGGTAGTGGCAGAAGACATCTTGGTTATTTAGGAAATAATTCTTTCCGGTCTTGAAAAGATAAGAGACTCCCCTTCTCTATCAGCGTATAGAACTCTTGTGGTTCCAGAGTTCAAATGGATGGTCCAGCTTTCCAGGTTGGAGTGTTTGGTCCGAGGAAAACCACCAACTTTAATTTGTTACAGTAATTTAAGTTTGATATCAGTCTCAAGTGTAACAGCATATAGAGAGTAGGGACTTGTTTCTGTGTGGAGAGCTTGACCCTGTCCCCTATTAAAGCTTGTATTGGGTCAGAACGTGTACGGCGCTCTGTCAGACATACTCTTCTTGTCCTTGCTTAGCTGGTTTGCTGCATATCTCAATTTGGGCCTTTTTCTGTTCCAAACAAAGCGTGAAATCTGTCTTTCACTCAGTCCATTGACCTACGGGGACCCCTACAGGTAGGGCCTGGAAAAGCTACAACAACCTTGGTAAAATGTTCATCTTTATCACTTCAGTTTCTGAGCTCATGTCTAGGGGAATGAGGATTCAGATTAAATTACTGAGGTGCAGTTTACCTTGTGTAGACTGTTTAAGTCTTTGTTCAACAAGACCTCTAAGTATTTAATTGATTGTAATTTCCACTTAAGTCCAAATTGTTGTCTTCTGACAGATGTTAGCATAGTTCCAAAGGCCAAAACTTTTATTTTTTCTTAGTTCAATTTGTAACCAGAATTTGTAACCAATAGAACAGGTAGTGAGGCACCAGGGTTTTAACATCAATACCTCCTCCGCATATAATGCCACCTTAAGCTCTGTCTCAGCAATACTGACACCCTTGATATTTATGTTCTTTCATATTGCCTGTGCCAACAGCTCTATATATATTAATTAATTTATTGTGTGGGTGACAGAGGACATAGCTGACGATTCCCTCTCTCCAAGCCAAAGCTCTGTACACCATCCGTTAACTTTCATTGTTGGCTGCAAGTGCAGGCGTTTTATACGCCTGATTACATTTTCAGAGAACTGAACTCTTTATAACACAAGGAATAGGAAGCACCAGCTCACACCATCGAATGCATCCAGACTGGATTTTTCTGTATCCAGACTAAGCAGAGTCATATTCATGTTCATGCTCAGAGTCATATTCATGTTCAAGTTCAGATTCATATTCATGTTCATACTCAGAGTCATATTCATGTTCAGAGTCATGTTCATGTTCAAGTTCAGATTTATATTCATGTTCATGCTCAGAGTCATATTCATGTTCAGAGTCATATTCATGTTCAAGTTCAAAGTCATATTCATGTTTAGAGTCATATTCATCTGTTTACTGGTTCTTTTTATATTGTCATATGTTTGACGGCCGTGGATGAACCCGGTCTGGTCTATTAAGTCTGAAATAAACATTTTCAGCTGATTTAGTAATTATACATGCAAATAATTTAGTATACATATGCAAGGTGATGGTCTTTGCTTTTTTATGACCCTCTATTCAGGGGCCAGGGTATGATGTGGCTGACCTCACCAATGTCCTTAATGTCCATAATGACCATAACTGAATGATAAATTAGGTTTTTGGGTTGTACTCTTTAAATGTAACTTAAGATTAACAGTAGAATGATCTGAAATGTTTTCACTTCCCATAGTGTAATCATTTATTCTATGTCTGTCATTTACAAACAAAAAATAATGTATCCCAGATACTTTATGTGGCACTGAATAATACATATAGTCCCCATCGGATGGGCGGATTTCCCATCAAACATCCGTCAGACCTAAAATCACCACCAGAAACCAACAGTCCATGACGCTCCACAGCAAGCACAGCACAAATAGCTGTAAAGAGGCATCTATTGCTGGAAGGAGGCATGGACAGAGGACAGTGTTACCAGCCTGGGCTTTGACATACCCTGAATCAGATCAAAACACCCTTTGTCACTTATTTATTTAGTAAAATCTAAAACTGAGGGAGTTTGATATCATTGCTACGCCTCTGAGCATTTTGTATGATGTGTCTATCCAAGTTTCTCATACTCAGGAGGGGATTAATATGTTTCCTGTAAAAATAGAATTTGTGCCTTTTCCCTTCTTGGATTCCACAAAACCAGATCACTTTTGATGGGATAAGTCAAACCGTTCACATTTAGAGTAACAATTTATGTCGGATTAGTTAGTAGGAATACAATTCAGACTCTGATAACCTAACAAAAAAAACACAAAGAACCTTTAAGGAATAAAAATGGAATTATTTTTGTCACATTATGAGCAAATAAACCTTTTAGAACTTTTTTTGGAGGACTCCAGTGGTTGTGCGCGCATCGTGTTGCGTCCAGGGGATTGAGGCCACCGTTTTTCTGTGAGTCACTGTTTCTCTGCACTCATTTCCCTGCCAGTCAGACATCATCCCTCCAGCTTCACATCTCCACACAGTAAACTATTGCTGTTTATTACTGTTAAAAGACATAATGATCGGTTATCACAGAGATAAGGAACATTTGATTTCTCCCTCCTACTGAGGAACTTGAGTACTTTTAAGTTTTATTGTAGTGAGACACTTGTGACGATTTCTCCCTAATTGTTTAGAGAGGCTTAAATTGAGATTGTACTTTATTTATGTGTGCAGGCACATGATACTGAGAAACCTTATCTTTATTTACTCATTTTAACAAATGAAACTAACATGACTTTCACTGAACACAGTTCCCATTAGCCTTTGGATGGGTTAAAAATGGTCTTGCACTTCTTGTGGCATAGAACTGTAAACACTTACAGGGCATCTCACCTGTCCTGTTGGCTCTGGGGAGGAAGGCAACACATGATATACAAGAAATATAAAAAAATATTACACAAGACATACAATATACACCATCTGTTCAACCTCCTGGCAATATGTGGATCCATCGCTATCTTGGATGAGCCCAACGATTGTTGTGTCTTTTGCAAACTTGGGGAGTTTAACAGCTGGGTCCGCGGCGGTGTAGTCGGACATGTCCCTGGGGCGCACCGGTCCTGACTGTCTGTATCCTGGAAGTGACGTCCCCCAGCCTTACCTGCTGTTTCCTACCTGACAGGTAGCTGGGGGTCCTCTGACAGACGGCAGCCCATACAGTGGGCTGAGAGAGTTGGAGAAGAGGATGTATAGACCGACAGTTTTGAACACTAAGGCCATATACAGGATCCTTGCACGTGTCTCTGGATGGGATAGAGTGTAACGTAGGGTCCTGTTGACTATGTCACACACTGATCTGCTTGACCAGGAGACAAACTGCAGGGTGTCCTACAAGTGTCCTGTGACGCTCTTGAAGTAGGCCAACACCAGTCACTCAAGCCTTTGTGACGACAGACATCAAAGCAGCGGGGCTGGAGTCATTCAGTCCTGTGATGAAGGCTTTCTTGAGGAAAGGAGTGATGATTGGGTATCTGAAGGGAATTCATACAACTCCCATGTTGTATTGAATATTCACATGAAGCTTGGAGCTAGTGGATCAGCACAGGCTTTGAGGACAGCGACCCACCAAACTGCCACGAACAACTAACCAACGTCAACACGAGCAATTGATTATTATTAGTTGCATTTATGTAGCACCTTTCTCAAACTCAAGGTCACTTTTTACAAATTCTTTTTTTTTTTTTTTTTTGTAACTCACTCACACACCTGATGAGAAGCAGCAGGCAATTTGAGCTATTTGAAGTTTTCTCGATCAGAAACCACAGCCCACTGGGTGCAGGGAAAGGGGAGGAGATTAAAACCAGGACAGACCATTAACCATCACTGGACATACATGCACACATTTATATATATATATATATATATATATATATATATATATACACACACACACAAGACAATTTAGAATATCCAATCAACCTAACCTCCATGTTTTTGGACTGTGGGAGGAAACCAGAGACCCCAGAGGAAACCCACACAGACAGAACACGGAAAACATGACCACTCCACCCAGATAGGGATTTGAACCCAAGACCCTAGTGCTGAGAGGCAAACATGCTAACCACCAAGCCATGACCGTTACTGATGAGCACCTGCTGTCAGCTCAGTGGCGCCCCCTGCCAGCTGTGTGGCAACCCAGTGAACGACAGGCATGTTTGCTCTGTACTCTGCGCCAAAGAAATTCATTAAAAAGGAAACCGTCGCCTGTCAAAGATGCAGGCTTTTTATAATGGGTACACTGAGTACTGAGTCACTCCCATCCCTTCTGGAGCTCCTGCCTTAAATTGCCTATGGTAACATTAAGATAATGACAAACACCTGTTCTCCAGAGAGTTAGCACAACAAAACTACTTTCCTTGTAAAAAAAAAAAAATATATATATATATATATATATAAACTCTCCCTCACAGCCGAGTGTATGACACCGATTCAACATGCAAACTGAAGAGGACCGGCTGCAGCAAATGGTGCAGAACACAACGCACTCAGCGCGGAGGACGGTTTGTCACTGATGCCTTCCAGTGGGCAGACACCATGTGACGGTCGATAGCTGGGTCAGTGTGTCCCTAGACTTAGTCTGGCTGTGAACTACAGCTTGTTATCGCTGCATGTCTAACAGTCCTTCCCTTATATACCTGCCACTATGGTATAACTTTAATAGGGAGAGGGCCTGAATTCAGATTTTCCTCAAATGGTAAGTTCTGATTTCTGCTAATAAAATGAACCAAGGCGTTAGTCAAGACAAAAACATAACAAGAGGAATCAAGTAAATAAAGAATCATTTACTGAATTAAAATAACACTTGGCTTATTGTCTTTTACCGTACCACCCTGACAGACATCACAGCCCACTGTGCTAGCCTACACTATTATGCCTTAAACTAGATAAAGGGAAATAAAATGGTGCAGGATTGTTAAATTGCTTGAGCATGTGGCAGTCAAGAAAAAAGAAACTGGCTTCGTGAAGCAAAATTAAACATTACCTCTGAGAATGATATCAGCCAGGTCTCCATCTGTAATGCTTCCAAGAACACAAACCTTTTCTCCTCTGGAACAAGCTCTGCTGTGTCCTGGACCTTAAACAGGCTAACAGACTCAGTCCAGTCTCTGGGGACCAACCGTCCTATGCTAATAAACAAACCCATAGTAATGGTGTGAGTCTCCTGACCTGTAGTACCTGTAGTGTCACTGGTTCAAGGATCAAACTAAATGCCCAAAGTTAGTGGCTGGATACCTTTATATACCTTGTGGAAAAACCCAGCATCTATACAAAACAACAACTTGAGGCATACGTCTTCAGGCAGTTTATCTTGTAGTTTGCACTCACATCCAGGCCCTTGGGTACGAGAATGTGTCAGGTGTTTTTTATGTATTATGGACCAACGTACTGCCAAGTCAGTGACAAGGGCGAGTAAATAAGGCCTGCAAGCCAACTGCTGTCAGTCTTTCTATAAAGACCTTTAGGCAGACTTATGGTTGGTCACAAACCCATGCTGTGTCATTGGCTTTACTGTACAATGTGGAGGTTGCTTTGACTGTGAGTTAAATTTTGATATATTTCTCTTAAAGCGATTCACTTTCAGTAAATGTGCCAGCGTGTGCTGGTCCCCAGTAAGGCGTAACATGGCCCCGCGTGTTTGCTCAGGCGGTTTGAAAACAACAAAGAACAAAAATGAAGGCAAACAAACAGAAAACCCCTACCGACAATTGTGACAGCTAACATCCTCATCTCTCAATATTATAACCAGCCTGCCATGTAATTAACAACACCTGTAAACCCAGATCATTACCAACCCTTGGAAAGCAGCGCGCTGAAACAACACCTGTAAACAATCAGTAAGGCACTGAGGAAAAGCTCGCAGAAAAGTTCATTTGTTCTCAGGGGAGCAGCAAGAGACCATTTTCTTGTCTTCAGGAATCCTCCCAAAACACCAGACATCCTAAACGTATTTTCTATCCAAACGTGGCACCTGATCTGCCAGAGTCTATTTTTATATATTTGCAGTGACTGCAGCCCGTATTATTGCCCTGTCCGGTACTCTGAGTTTACACTAATTTTTATCATATGTGCCCAGCAGTACAGAGATAAGAGCTGGCACATGGAGGAAGGGCCAAATAGGGGAGAATGAATGAGTGAATGAAGGAGGGATATGAAGGAGGTCTGGAGTGTTATTGCTTTCTTAGTCTACAGATTAATCAAATGTGCCCCCATCAACAGCGTGGCTGCGATGCTCGTGTAAACCGATGGTGTCATGACAACACCCTGTTGATTGCTGGTGAGAATGCTCTCTCTCTCTCTCTTTCTGTTTCTAACATCCATTCTTTCATTCTCTCTCTGCTTTTCTCCCTCTCTCTTTCTCACCTCTTTCTCTAGGTGAAGGCTGAACTCACTGGAATGTTCCGTAATTGCTGTTGGTGGGGTTAAATTGATGAATTGCGGCCCCCGCTGTGCATTATGTCCTTCGATTGCAATTTAATTTCACCTGGCATCAATCATTCATGAGCCGGCTTCGCCGCAGACACGCTCGGCGAGAGTGATGCACGTTTTGTCCTTGCGCGGGGGCCAGCACGTCGATGTTGAGCTCCCTTCCCCAAATACACCGCAGAGTAGGTAAACAAAGCAGTATGAAAAATGGCAGCATGCGTGAAAGAAGCCCTTGCCCAGAGGCAATAAACATCCCAGCATCTCCCCCTTCAGTCCTATATTTCTAGCGTGGAGCCGGTGCGGAGGAGCCCAGCCCTGCGTGCCTACCTTTCCAGAGGGACCCGCATCATTAGGAACCGGACGCCAAAACGCCGGAAACTAACGCACAACGGCACAGCCGAGAAGCCAGGCGTCGCCACTGAGGCTTCGTGGTCTGGCACGCGTGCTGGTTGCCGGTTGTCTATGCTGATGACTAATGACGTGTTGCACACCACTCCTGAGCACTGCTGCCTCAGATGGTTTCAGTCGCCGGGTGGGTTACCTGTTTGCTTTTTATTTAACCACTTGTCGATGATTTAAATTAAATATCAGTGTGCATTTTAACACTGACCATCGTTCTAAATTGTGTGTGTGTGTGTGTGTGTGTGCGCAGGGGATGTGGTATATATATATATATATATATATATATATATATATATATATATATATATATATATATATATATATATATATATATATATATATATATAAGCGACCAAATAAACCCACAAATTGAAGTATTTTCTCCATTAGTAAAGATATAAAAATTATCATAATCATAATTTTAGCTTCATGTTGGTTCACTATGTTATAGTCCTTTCCTTCATAATAAGCATGAAAAATCGTTAGCAGTAAGCTAAGATGTCTCAGTAGCTAGCTCGCTAACATTTCTTATGGTTATTGCTTATTTGTGTGCAATAATCCCACATATTTACATATTTTCATATTATAATCCTCATTATTCTCATTCTGTCCTCCCCTTTCTTACTCCCAAAACTAGACCAGCTGACGAACTTCATTGCTCCTCTAACATCGGGGCTGCCAGTAGCCTGCTAATGAAGCAGTGTTCTGTTTTGTTTGGTGACCGCCTCATGCCTGAAATTGAAGTTGTGACTGACGACTGCAGACAGCCATCCTATAACCCACGGAAGAGAGATTATCACATCTGAGGACGGCATACTGAATGAGTCAGACAAAAACTCACAAAGGCCATCGATGACTTCTAATGACATATAAAGTGTTGTCTAAAATTTCAACCGCTACCCCTTGTAACTCAGTTCCAAGGGGCATGGAGATTATCAAAATCAAGGGGTGGATGTAAAAATAATGGCATTGGGCCAAAATATATTTTGTAATATAGAATACCATGACCGTTAGAGAGCTATTATAGTTCCAGTATAAGATGCATGAGCCAGTTGTATAGCATATATTCATTTTTGAAGTATTTTATATGGCACATGGTTCTTATAGTGCTTTTGCAGGCAAGGTTGCATATGGCTATTAGATGTTGTCCTTTGGTGATGAAATCAGGTGTTTAGGGAGGTGCGCCTGAGCCGTACACTCACTGACACGTTCCTGGTGTCTCGTCTGGTATTTGATCCGGTCTCGCTCCCAGCGGAGTTACCGAGCCCCAACCCAGTGGGCCGAGTGAGTGTTCCGTCTTCTCCCTTCACCACAGAGGAAAATGAATACAAACGAGCGGGGCTAAAGCATTAGTCATGGCCCGAACGCTGCGTGGGACGACCCGCTGCGCCCCCATTTGTCACAGAGCGCAGAGGGCTGATGGGAGAGCAGATACTGGGCGTTTCTGATGGGTATAGGGCAGCGAAGAATAGTCGGCCACTCCGCTGTCGGCCCTTACATGATGTGCAGCGTGGTCCCGCCCCTGCTGCACTCTGACCTTTGCATCCCTTCCTCTCCCGTCCGTCATAAGAGATGACTCTTATTAGTCGATTGGTGCGTTTGCCCACAGTGCTCAGTTATCCGACCCTGAGGGAGATGACGCTTATGGAGGTGTTTGATGTAGTGAATGGCGTTTCTGATTGGTTCTTTTCATTCTTACGTCTGAATGGCTGTCCCGTGGGACGTGCGTCTTTCATTGGCCGGTGGGGCAACGCTTTTCATGCCCATGGCCATTTTGATGCAGCCAGCCATGAACAGAAGCTTCAGACTGGCGGCCTGGAATCCTGTGATTGAGCAAAAACCCCCAAAGGCAGCGCGGGACGCATGCGGGACGCCTGTGAATAGGAGGCGCAGCTTCCGGAAAAAACCCAGATGTGGCAAGGGCGTCGTTGCCTGTCCACGTACTCCTTCTGAGAGGAATGAGGAGAGGCCAACATTACCGGCTTCACGTTTCTCGCCCGCTGAGAAGGACCTTTAGCACAGGGGTGCCGTCTCTCCCACGCCGGGGTGACAGACCTGCTCCTCCAGATCTCCAGTGGCCGCTGCTGCTAGATTTGCTTTGCTCCGGTGACAGTAAATAACAGGGCGGCGTTCATCCGCTGTACCATGGGACAGGAGACAGGAGACAGCTGAATGTCAGTGAGGGCTTCCAGTAATTATGACCCTGTGGGGACCGGCTCTTAAAGAGCCACTCCTTTCTAGTTAGGAGGTTTCTGAGCTTGTTAAAGGTGATTAATGAGTGTGGATGACAGAAGCTAGTGTACGATACCGAGCTCCTTCCAAAACTCCATTTAACACTGCGTGACGTCTGTCCAAATCTATGCTGACTGTAACCTCTCAGACATCAAATTAGGAGACAGAGAGACATGGGCGAGTCTAATACACCATGCACTGTTACGCAAAGGACATTTCCCTCTGGCTTTTAATAACCTTGATGCAGCGCAACATCATGCAGAAGCTGCAAGAGATCGTGAAGGAGAGACTGAGCGTGAGAGAGAGAGAGAGAAAAGAGATCGAGAGATGGAGGAAGAGAGACAGAAGGAGAACAAGACAAACTCTTCAAATCTGTAAACATTTGAAGCAAGGGTTCGGACTGCTTCTGTGAGTTTTAGATGTGTTTGTTTTCTAGGGCTCTTTCTCCGCATTTTAATACTCTTCCCAGCAAAATCAATGGTCTCTTACATATTTGCCCCGCATTTTGAACGTGTTGCCATGGTTGCCGCTTCTCGCAAGTGAGGAGCGCAAGAGAGAGGAGAAGAAGGAAGGAACCCTACGGAAAAGCTCTAAAGACATGAGATGGCTTAGCGCCACCCAGGGGTCAGACGGTCAAGCGTTCAGCAGCTTAACTGCATTCAGTTCCGGTCTGACATCTAAAAACATTGATTTGCTCTCACCTGAAACTGGTCTACCGACAAACAGTAATGGACAAAGCTGAGATTGAGACTGACACATCGGGTACTGTGCCATGTTTTACAGTGTCCAGCTCTAGAAACAATGTGGAATGTGTGTGTTCTTGCTAAAAAAGTATGTGGATCTTGCGACCATTTTTAAGAAATATGTGAAACATCTTGTCTTTGACACAGTGAGAAGGCTAGAACATTCTGAAGTCCTTTTGCAGCTTGAAATAGATTTACCACAGTCCCAGTGTTCCTGGAGTGGATTATGGGAAGATCCTGTCAGCACACCCCAGCTCTAAAACCAGCTTTTTCCAATGGCTCACCTTTGGCTATTTAAAACATTTTATTTCTGCTGCGCTCTTGAGGGCATCATGGGTTGGTTATATTATTTGTCGATGTTGTTTGTCCACTTAGACATTCTTGGGAATCAACGCCAGAGTCGGCTACGTGGTGG
>NC_137500.1:30802500-30937500 GCF_041902795.1 Electrophorus electricus
TCGCGCGTGGTTCGGGCCGAGCAGCTCCTGCTCCAGTTTTGCGAGAGTTCGGGGTGTTTTCGCTACATTCTTGCTGTAAAATGTTTCGTACAGTGAAGAGTTTGGGAGTGTTTTTGATCCCAGACTCGGTCTACATATGTACAGCTGGTGGGGGCAGCGTGGCTAAGCCGCAGGAGAGAGCATGAAAGCAGCGCCTCGGGTAAGGAGCCCTTCCCTGGGTTTAAAGACCCTGTGGGTGAGGCTGTTATAATCACAGCTGTCTGCAAGCACTGCCTGCCCAGAGGGTACGGCTGTCACCAGACGCACACACACTCTCTCCGCGTCTCTCTCTTTCTTCTTCGCTCTCTCTCTCTCTCTCTCTCTCTCTTCCCAAACACTCACACTGTCACTTTTCCACACTTTCTACTGACTCTTTTAAGCCCACATACTTTTGTTTCACACAAACACACACACACACACAGAGTAACAACCAGACATCCACAGCGTTGGCTGAAATAGACACCACGTTGTCTCTCTCAAGCTTTCTGTCTGTCGTGCCTTCTCTGTAGTTTACAGACCAAATCCCCCCGTCCGTCCTGCGGTCCCACGCGGGCCCAGTTCAGGGAGGGATGCTGTTCATCATCTCTGCCCTTAAGCCTGCATCAGAGAAGATGAAGAGGATTAGTGGCATGAAGCTCTCCTCCGGTGCGCCACATTTGCAGCTCTTAGTTATTCATGACAAACCCCATTCACGCCCTGACAGCCCCCGCTCCCTCAATATACGACGCCCGATCTCCATGATGCACCCTGCCACAGTCCTCTGCCCGGTTGCCGGGGCCAAGCTCACGTTACCGTGGCAGCACCCTGACCAGGATGCAGAATGGATGTTTGTGGGGGTGGCAGCAGCATTACCTACATGGCTCAGAGGGGGCGCTGATGAGGGGTGCGTGCTGGTAATCAACCTGCCCAACCCTGCAACGTGTATTCAGTGAGCGAGCGCGCAGCACCTGCTGTGCGTCTCTGTCACACCACACAAATGCCAGAGTTCCCGGTTTCAAACAGGCTTTCCTTCCATCCACAGAGAAGCATGCAGGCAGATTCAGAGCTCAGCTGGGAAACCAGGAAACATTTCCCACACAAATTATCATTCCCTTACATACATTTGAGGCATTTTTTTATCCTACAGGTGACAGTCAGAATTCTGTTTTAAATGGTTAATCCTGCTGCAGTGGTTCTGAGACCAAGCACTGCAGATCTCACAGTGCACATTTTCACGTTTTTTGCTCTAAAACATCCGATTTAACTCGCCAGGAAACTAACAACCCCTTTTAGATCCAAATCCGGTGTGTTGAAGCGAGGAAATCACAAAAGACTACAGAAACCAAACCAAGCTTGGAGAAAGCCTTTTCTTACCCACAACGTTACTTACGTGGTTGAAGCCTGGCTGACCTGAAAGCCAGGACCAGGACGCCACTGTCAGCAAGCATGGTTAAGGGATTTCTTTTTTATTTCCAGCAATGTTCACTGGCATTTTTATAGCGCACTGCTGTCAGTCACATCCATGCTGGAGACTTCATTTGTCACGTTCCAGCATGCATTTGCATATCCCCACTGATTTGTGCAGAGGCTCGTTATGATGCGGCACAGAGGGCGGGCAGAAGGGCGGGAGATCCTGCCGTCACCGCCCCCTGCCCTCCTCTCACCCACTGGGTGACCCGGGTGCCCCCGGGACGCCACACGGTGGTGGCCGGATGCAGAAAGCTTTGATCTGTTCTCAAACCAGAATTTGTCCAAGGGAAGCTTGCAACTAGCAGAGTGTTAGAAAAATGGTACCGAACGCTGTCTAAGTCCCTCTGGCTGTTAGTTCCATTTGAATAGGTGCATTTAGCCCATTTTGGGAGAACTATGTTTGACATTTTATTTAAGGATTTTCCCCCCTCATTTTTAATCATAATATTCCTATGAATTAATAGGGGCATGTTCTGTAGATACAAGAGCAGATGTATTACATAATACCTCTGGGGTCCAGAGTTATTTTTCATTGTTATAATTAATATATAGTTTTCTGTATGTAGTATTTTGTGATCCATTCTAATTACTGTAGTACTACATTGTTCCAGTGGTTAAATATAAAACATCAGTGTTATCAGGAGAAGGACGTTCAGATTACAGGCAAAGCAAGCATTTGTGATCATGTAATGTCACAGCTTTGACAGACTGCTGAAGCATACATGTGCATATTTACCTGAAATTGACAATGTTTCTTCTGTATTATTGTGTGTGTGTGTGTGTGTGTGTGTGTGTGTGTGTGTATGTGTGTTTCTGACTCTGCTAAACTGGGCCAGAGTCCAGAACTGGCATTCGAGTCCACCCCCACTGAGAGATGAGCTCAATGTATCCCAGCATTCCCAGCCCTTACCTCATCAGTCTCCTTGTCCCGCTTCCCGTCTGTGTCCCAGGTCCACTCTGTTCCAGCCTCCTCTCTTGTGCACAGCGCTGCTGTCCCTGCCAGACAGGCCGGTGCTCACCTGACCCATCGTAGCTGTTTAGCAGACGCTACTCCACGGCCGCAGATCAAGCAGAGCCTCGGGACGTGTCCCGCATCCCGTGGAGAGAACAGGAGGCCAAGACGCGGCTCCGACCCATCCACACTGCAGCGTGACTCCTGCTGGAACACATGGACGACCGGCGCAGCGGGACACAGAATTTGGCCCTCAGGAGAGAGTGACATCACCGTGCAGGATGGCGTCTGCTCACACGAAATCAGACCGTGGAAGCTTACCGAGCTCCGTCCATGTGCACATGATCCCACTAAACCTTTCAGTCGATGACATCTTATTTTTTTGCATGTTTGTCAGACTTAAATGTTTCAGATCATCAAACAAATTTAAATATTAGACAACGATAACAAGTAAACACAAAATGCAGTTTTTAAATGAAGGTTTTTATTAAGGGGGAAAAAATCCAAGCCTACATGGCCCTGTGTGAATGATTGTGAAAGTGATTGCCCCCTAAACCTAATAATGGCTTAAGCCACCCTTAGCGCAACAACTGCAATCAAGCGTTTGCGATAACTAGATTTTACAGTCTTTTACAGCACTGTGGAGGAATTCTGGCCCACTCATCTTTACAGAATTGTTGTAATTTGGCCACATTGGAGGGTTTTCCAGCATGAAGGTCATGCACAGCATCTCAATCGTATTCAGGTCAGGACTTTGATCAGGCCACTCAAGTCTTCATTTTGTTTAAGCCATTCAGAGGTGGACTTGCTGGTATGTTTTGGATCATCGTCCTGCTGCAGAACCCAAGTGCGCTTCAGCTTGAGGTCACGAACAGATGGCTGGACATTCTCCTTCAGGATTTTTTTGGTAGATTTTTGGATTTTTGGATTTTTTTGGTAGCAGAATTCATGGTTCCATTTATCACATCAAGTCTTCCAGGTCCTGAAGCAGCAAAATAGCCCCAGACCATCACACTACCATCACCATATTTTACTGGTGGTATGATGTTCCCTTTCTGAAATGCTGTTACTTTTACAGATGTAATGGGACACACACCTTCCAAAAAGCTCAAGTTTTGTCTCGTCAGTCCACAGAGTATTTTCCCAAAAGTCTTGGGGATCACCAAGGTGTTTTCTGGCAAAACTGAGGCGAGCCTTTATGTTCTTTTTTCTCAGCAGTGCTTTTCGTCTTGGAACTCTGCCATGCAGGCCATTTTCGCCCAGCCTCTTTCTTACGGAGGAGTCATGAACACTGACCTTAACTAAGGCAAGTGAGGCCTGCAGTTCTTTTGATGTTGTTGTGGGGTCTTTTGTGATCTCTTGGATGAGTCATCGCTGCGCTCTTGGGGTAATTTTAGTCAATCGGCCACTCCTGGGAAGGTTCATCACTGTTCCATGTTTTCGCCATTTGTGGGTAATGGCTCTCACTGTGGTTCGCTGGAGTCCCAAAGCTTTAGAAATGGCTTTATAACCTTTTCCAGACTGAAAGATCTCAATTACTTTGTATCTCATTTGTTCCTGAATTTCTTTGGATCGCAGCATGGTGTCTAGCTTTAGAGGATCTTTTGGTCTACTTCACTTTGTCAGGCAGGTCATATTTAAGTGATTTCTTGATTGAGAACAGGTGTAGCAGTAATCAGGCCTGAGTGTGGCTAGAGAAATTGAACTCAGATTTCCAAAGATGTGATAAACCACAGTTAATTTATGTTTTAACAGGGGGGCGATCACTTTTTCACACAGGGCCATGTAGGTTTGGATTTTTTTTCCCTTAATAATAAAAACCTTCATTTATAAACTGCTTTTTGTGTTTACTTGTCTTATCTTTGTCTAATATTTAAATTTGTTTGATGATCTGAAACATTTAAGTGTGACAAACATGCAAAAAAATAAGATATCAGGAAGGGGGTGTAACACGGGAGGTTTTAAGGAGGATGCGGGGACGAGTCGCGTGGAACACCAACACACGTTTATTTAACATGCAGACATGCACACTAACAGAGGCAGAAACCGACAACACAAACACGTAAACGACAGACCTTTATACAAATGATTACGACGCAATGAGGAGCAGGTGTGACAGAACCCCCCCATACCATGACAGAGCTCCCCCTCAAGGGCGCAACTCCTGGAGCGCCAGCCTATCGGGCTGCGGCCCCGAAACCAACGCCAAACGGCGAGGCCAGTGGCCCGAGCGACCCGACACGGGCCAGCGCGAGCAGGACAGCGGGGGGAAGGAGAGGGATCAGGACAACGACAGACACAGGTACAGACACAAACGCAGACAAAGCGACAGACACAGACAACATCATGGGGACAGACACAGTGACAGGGACAGATACAAAATTACACAAAGGACTGGTGAGTCCAGGAGCTGGCAGGAACCCCAGCCTGTCCCCCACTTGTTGGTTGAGCTGATGTCCCAACCGCCTGTGGGGGATCCCCTCTCGCCGATTCGGGGGGTGGTGACCTCCACTTACCCGCTACAGGAGGCGCACCAGTTGCTCTGCCTGTCTCTGGCGGGCACTGGTGACGTCTCCCCCTTACCTCTAAGAGGCTTAGGTACCGGCGTGTGAGTTCTGGGGCTGTACGCACTACTGGGTTGACTGTCCTCAAGTGCGGTCGCCTCTCTTTGTACCGCTCGGGAAGGTTTGCTCGCTCCCGAGCAGTGCCTCCTAGGCGGAGCCTTGGACGGTATCTGACGTGCCGGGTCTTTGTCGCTCTCGGAGTCCGCAGACACCAGGTCACTGCCGTTGGGGGGATCCCCATAGAAGACCTCCTCAAAATCGCTCAGCCGCCTCCTCCCGCGTGGTGGGAGTGCGGAGTGAGGCCAGGATGACGGAGGGTCTCGCTGCGCGGGTTTGGGGAGGGCGTTTACCTCCTTTCTTCCCCTTCCTTTTCTTGCTCCCCTTCCCAGGCATCCTTCGTCGGTCGGTGTTTCTGTAACACTGGAGGTTTTAAGGAGGATGCGGGGACGAGTCGCGTGGAACACCAGCACACGTTTATTTAACATGCAGACATGCACACTAAGGGAGGCAGAAACCGACAACACAAACACGTAAACGACAGACTTTTATACAAATGATAACGACGCAATGAGGAGCAGGTGTGAGACACAAGGAGCGCGTGGCCACATTGACGAACACGCACATGCACGTTGGGGGGGGGGGGGCATACCGTGACAGGGGGTTAACACTTTTTCACACAACTATACATTCAAATTCATTCAGTTACATTTGAAACTGGTTTTCTTTTTCCTGTTTTTTTTTTCTCAAAACAAACACATTTTTCATTCTACGTATGGCTTGGCTTGATGAGGGAGGTCTTGGGAGGGCTGTGCTAGCTCAGTGTTGAAGGTATTTGACTAGTAATCAACTTGCCAGTTCAAACCCCACCACTGCCAAGTTGGGCCCCTAGCAAGGCCCTTAACCCTCAATTGCTCAAGTTGTACTCAGTCATCATTGTAAGTCGCTTTGGAGAAAGGTGTCAGCTAAATGGCATAAATGTAAATGTAATCTCAGGCACCAGGGTGAGTTTCATGCCACACGGGGAGGTCTCTGTGAAGCTAAAAGGAATGCAACTCTCCCCTCCGCTGGTCCTGACTATTAAACCAAGATCTCTGCCTGCACCTCTCCAGCCTTGACAGAACAGAGCTGTTTCTTTTGAGTATTGTGAGCGGTAATCAAGCCCATTGAGCTCCATGTCTGACGCCGGCCCCGCTGTTACCTGGCGTGATCACGGCTACGTGTTAATGATAGTGTCTCACATTTGTAAGCAGCCCGTGCCAATGTGAGCAACCGGCTACGCTCTTCATCAGCTTCCTTTGAAATTCAAAAGCTACCAAAAAATAAAATACATTTACGCTTAATTCAAGGTTTGTTTGGGGTTTTTCAGACCAATGCGAAATCCTCTGAATGCACATAATGCACGCTCCTTGTAATTATGAATATTAAAAAAACTTCAGTTAATTATGCCTCTGATCAGAAGACAGCTTGATCGTACTAAACAGCATCTCTTCCCCCCCCCCATGCTCCCCATGACCAGGCATCTGAAGAAGATTTCCGTTATACTGCACGGCAGCACGTTGCATGTTCAGATTTCTGCGCCACCGGGCCTTGGTGAGCCACAGTCTCCTCTGGTCTGATGGGTTTTGTTTAGTAAGGTAGGGCTGGGGCAGACACCTTAATTGCCTGTACTAATAACTAGTTGGCTGGACTTCAAACACATCTTTCAAAATACGTTTTGACTGCCAGGCTCAGCGATTTAAAATAATAATAATAATAAAATTAAATCTTCAATTATGGAGTTTCCACATGTATTTATTTAAAAAAAAAAATTTGCTGACAATTCTCTGCGTTTAAATGCTTCCTGTGTATATATAACGTTTCACGTCAGTGTTTTGTACTGAAGCTAGCTAAATAAAGAGGTCATTTGGGTGGTCAGGTGTCAGCGGGTTTTCTTGCCCAGAGAACTGAGCCGAGTTGGAAAACTGGGAGAAATCACGGATTCTCAGCCGAACCATATTTTACCGTGAGTATTTGTGCGTCGTTTTCACTGAGCCTGGGTCACATAAGGAGGAGCCCAGATGTTCTCCCTGTTTCTCGAATTGATGTTGAAACGGTCAGAGCAGCTCACGCTACAAGATGATAATAGGATAAGAGACTATAACCTAAAGCCATATCCTGAATGAAGTTAACACTGTTGTAATGAAATCAGACGCTGTGAGTCATTATATCCTCCCTGACAGTATGTGCTGTGAATACAGGATACACATTCAGACACGTGTGTTGGTGTGCGACTGCGTGCGTTTGTTATATTTGAGTGTGTTTGTGCCCCATTACCATACGAAACTCCTTTATTCAGTCGTTCTCTTGTTCAGTCTGAATCTGCAAAAAGGATCAGAAAGTCTGAAATCAAATCAGATACCTACGCTCATTACTAAGAAAAGAACTTGTAAAGGGAAGTGGCGGAGGGCGTCCTGCATTAAGCGGGCTCACCCTCACACCGGCTCTCGTGTAAATCGTGAAGCGTTCGGTTTCAGTCATTTTCATTTATCTCCGCTGCTGACTCGCTCTAAACAAATGAGAGCATTTTACTCCATTCAGCATCTTGGTTCGGCCCACCATATCCATCTCGGAGATGCACGGTCTGGCGCCGCATGCTCTAATGCATTTCACGCGCAACCCCCCCCCCGAAAACAAAGTTACAAATCTTCAGAGACACGTCCGGCTCCCGGACCCCCGCGTGCTCGCGTCGTCAGGCTCGGCTAAGGAGGGCCATGCCTCTTCCAGCCTCGCGCGTTTGGTTATTTATTTATTTGTCGCTAGCGCCTCGCGATCCATCAAAACCGCGCAGACCGCGAGTCTCGTGCGTGATCGCGCGGAGTGCGCGACTCTATTTTTTTTTTTCCTGGTTATGCTTTTCTGAAGCGTTCTCAGTTTGAAAAGTTTGGGAGTGTGTGTGTATGGTAATATATGTCCGCTGTCAACAACTGTGGAAAAGACGTTCACTTCGCATGTTGCTGATTTACATTTAAAAAGATGTACGACTGCTTGAACACCTAATCTGCCTTCATATTTTTAACTGACCTGTACATATTAATATATAAAGGTACTGAAAAATGATTATAAACTCTAATAGGAGAGTGACTAAAAAAAACCAAAAAAAAACCCCAAAAACCCAAACATTTGTTTTATTAACGCTAGCTTTGATTTGTTGTCTGTGTAGGTTCTCGGTCATCCCCGGTAATCTTGAGTAGTTGAATTGAAAGCAGCTGGACTTCTTGGTTCATGGAGTCATTTCTGTTCTTATCTGAAAGGCTTCTTCAGCTCTAGATGCTAGAGCCCCAGGTATGTACTGGGGTTGTACTGGGGTTGTCCCACTGACTGACCCTGTCAAACAGTCGGTCGTTAGGGATGGGGGTTAAACCTCCTAGGATGTATCAGCCACTTACAAAGCTTGAGATCTATTCCAAGGCAGTAATATTTTTAGGTAATCGGCTCAATTCACTTTATACTGTAAGAGTAATCGCCATGTCCAGCAATGATGGAATCTGAGACACGTCTACTCCTCCAGGCCACCAAGTGGTACTGTTGGCCACTCCTGGTTTCCTGCCGTACAGAGTATTTAGACACCAGGTCGGCTCTCTGGCATCTGCCATTAGTGGTGCCTCTACAGATCAGTCATGAGCTGGTCATAGGAGGCTCTTCCCTGGCCATTAGGGTTCCTCCCTCCTGGCCTGCTATTAAGTGGCTGCTGTAATTAGGGCTTTTTAATGTGTTGCTATGGTAACAATGAGATTTTTGTTTTGCTTTTTTGTTTGTTTGGTTGGTTGTTTTTTTTTACCCTTAAATCTACGGAACAAAAACATGACTGAACGTGTTTGTGTGTGTGTGTGTGTGTGTGTGTGTGTGAGTGAGTGTGTGAGTGAGTAAATGAGTGAGAGAGAGAGAGACTGAGGACCTTTCAGTGTTACTGGGCTGTAATGCATCATTAAGTCAATTACATTTATCTGAAATCAATATTGCTTAAGATGAACTTCCCCCCAGAAAAGCATGAAGCCTAACAAGTGGATTGTTTATAATATGCTTCATATGTTTGTATGTTTCTGTGCCTCATTTCTCATGACATTTGTACTTTCTCAACATGTCAGTAGATCACAGAGTACTTATGTATTCACCAAGTAATGCTGATCAACAGTAAACGTCACTGTTCTGCTATTCTACTGGCCTGAAGTGTGGGCTCTAGTCAACAGAGTTGTAAGCAGGCCACAGTATAGATACTGGAGTTCTTATGCACCTTGATGGTCCATAACTTTCTTTATTATCTGTATTGGAAGATGAGTACATAAAGTTTTAGTGTAACCAGGAAATATAGACATGCAAAAGGATGTGGAAATGAGCTTGCTTTAGCTCAGACAGAGACCCAGAAATCACACCAGTCCAGTGTTACTGCCTTACATGGACCAAAGGTCAGTACTGAAATAACACACATGGACCAGAGGTCAGTACTGCAACAGCACACACAGACCAAAGGTCAGTACTGAAACAGCACACATGGACCAAAGCTCAGTACTGAAACAGAACACATGGACCAAAGCTCAGTACTGAATCAACACACATAGACCAATGGTCAGTACTGAAACAGCACACATGGACCAAAGATCAGTACTGAAACAGCACACACGGACCAAAGGTCAGTACTGAAACAGAACACATGGACCAATGCTCAGTACTGAAACAGCACACACGGACCAAAGAACTGTACTGAAATGGTACACATGGACCAAAGCTCAGTACTGAAACAGCACATGCATTTCCAGAGCACTATACAAATCCTACTTTCCCCACAGCCTATTTTGATAAATTTACATGAAAGGGCAAGAGGTCGGAGTCATAACAACGTTCACTGCTTGATGCTAATAATTGCTTGTGTTCGTTTTGGCTCTGCCATATCTTCAACGGTGTGTCGCGACAATCTCCTGGAGGGCTTCCTTTGTTGCTCCGTTCTAAATGAGCGCCCTCAGGGAGCGCTCTTTGTCGAGCTGAGCCCGTTCGGCAAACTGAACCCCAAATCACATCAAACCAGGGCTGCGTCTGACTGCCTCGGTCGCTCTGTTCTGATTAAGGCTATTTATTGTGTGTGAGGAGCCTTTATTTAGAGATGATGAGGCGCGGCACGTCCTCTCCCACGCTGTTCCTTCCAGCACTTCCGATGCAGCCGTGTCGCAGCAGGTAGACAAGCATTACATATTCGTAATTACAAATAGTTTCAATCATTATTGTTGTCATTACCGTGTCTGATGTGTGTTTGGCAGTGGAGGAGCGGGATGAAGGGTAGCAGCAGGAATGTGACTCCCGAAGACAACACGTCCCCGTCCCCCTGAAATACCTGTCAGTTTTTGTTTGTGCGTGTGTGAGTTCTTAAGGAAAAGACATCATTTCATAGCAAGCCCATTGTTCCTGATTTATGGAATGTGACCAGTGTTGACTGATGTTGATGCCGTGTGTCAGCTGCCGTAACTTTTGCCCTTGGGGGGTCGTGTCACAGAGCTCTGCTTCCTGACTCCAAACTCACAGCTAATATCCTCTGACTGGAGCCTGACTAAAGCTCTGCCACTGTTCCATTTTTCACAGAATTTTACAAAGTAAATTACCATGGTTAACCATTAAATTACAGCTCCATGGTTAACCATTATAATATGGCTACATGGTTAACCATTAAATTACAGCTCCATGGTTAACCATTAAATTACAGCTCCATGGTTAACCATTATAATATGACTACATGGTTAACCATTAAATTACAGCTCCATGGTTAACCATTAAATTACAGCTCCATGGTTAACCATTATAATATGACTACATGGTTAACCATTATAATATGGCTACATGGTTAACCATTAAATTACAGTTCCATGGTTAACCATTATAATATGACTACATGGTTAACCATTAAATTACAGTTCCATGGTTAACCATTATAATATGACTACATGGTTAACCATTAAATGCAATGAAGCTTCTATCAGCAACATAACATCACAAAGATTTACACACAATTTATCTACAATCTACCACAATAGTGTAAAATTGTCAAAACTGTCAAAACTTTTCTGACACTAACAAAATAATAACATAGCTTTGATATTTTGTCACTTATCTAACAGAGTCTGCTACAAATGATGGCTTCCTTTTGTTTTCTTTGTGCAATTTTGGTAAATTTCTTAAATTGATAAAACAAAAAGGTTGAGCAGCATTATGGTGGCAAGGGCTAGTGACCCAAGGTCTGCATTTGAGGGTCTTATTGAAGTTCTGATAAGGTCAAAGAATGTGATAGAGGCCGAACAGAAAGATCACGGCAGCATCTCTGTGGCATCTCTTGTAACTGAAAGTTTAGCTTGTGTAGGGTATCACGGCAGGGAAATACACAAATGTCTGGAGAAACTCCCTGAAAGTCGACTCTGTTGCCAGTATTTTAATATTCCTCACATCAAAATGCCTGAGACCACCTGATCTCATGTTTCCTACCAACTTCATATACCTGTGTTTCTCTTTTCTGCCTTTTTCTCAGGTTTTGAAGACAAATGGGCATTTGAACAACAAGCCACAGTGAGCCCTTATTCCTGGAGCCAGAAGCTTCCTGAAACTCCCCCTCACGATTGGCCTTGACTACTTCTAACGTGACCATTCATCTTTATATATAAAGGTAATACAGGCTTAGGACATTGAGCACGCAGAGTCAGAAACCATTAGAAAAGCATCTACTCATCTCAGTAGATCTGGGTTCATCAAGACTGGAGGACTTGAATATAGTAACTCTTTAGAGGAGGTGTGTATCCCTACCTAATACACAGTATGCTAGGATACAGAGAGGCTCACTGAAAACACCACTAATATGAATTAGCCAACAAAGTTGTCTGCAGTCTATAGCCAGTCTGGAGTGGTTTTTGTTTTTTAACCAATCAAGTGAGTGCATGCAATATACACATGTGACCCCTGGAAGCCTTGTCTTTATATGCATCATACCTTATTAGCAAAATGCATATTTTAAGTCTCTGAACAGATATTGTAACATATCACAGAACCCCATATCAAGCTCTGTTAACATACTGCTACTTCTCCCACACAATGCACAAATGGACCAGAGACTGCACATGTCAGAGATGAGCAATAGCTATATACCTTCATATGCTAGTGCATTTGAAAAGAAGGCTGGGCTGTGCTGGGGTCAGAGGAGGGTCAGACAGAAGAGAGAAAGGCTCCTGTACTTGAGAAGAACATCCTTGAAATCTTGAAGTGTATCAAAGGCTGGACCTGCTGGCCCATGCTGAAAGTGTGTGTGTGTGTGTGTGTGTGTGTGTGTGTGTGTGTGTGTGTGTGTGTGTGTGTGTGTGTGTGTGTGTGTGTGTGTGTGGGTGAAAAATAGAGAATGAAGGTAGACCAGGAGTGAGAAGATGAAAGAAAGCAAAGATGAGAGAGGGTGAGAGAAAGAAAAGAGAGCAGGTTATACGTCTACCATCTTAAAAATATGTTCATTTAGAGCAGCACACGTGGCTACCACAGGACACTGGTACGTCCGATCTTGTTTTAAACATCTTCAGACTCTGAGCCAAGCATGAGTATGACTCATAGTAGCCCAGATGAGTCACGCATGGCATCATAAGGACTTTCCTGGAGAGGTAACTGATAGAGACTGACTCTAATGACCTGGACACCAACGTTGACTCACAAAGTGAGAAACACTCCCTCTGCTGGTTATAAAATTACACATGCAAATGAACAAACAAATGACATCTTTTCTTTCTCCTGCACAAGTGTCGTAACATCCCAAATGTTATCCCAAACGTCACACGTCTCAAGATAAACTCATGTGAAGCCAAAATGATCATGTTATTAATATATTTGGTATACACAGTTTATTGAATATATCAGATTTACATTTTTGTATGGGGAAAAGCTCAGATCTAGAGAAAGTTAACCCACTATAGAACATTGCAATATAACATGTTATTAGTGGGTGTTGACATGCCAGATAACCAGATAACAGCAGATAATAGGCGAGTCTCAGACTACAAGCAACAGCTGTAAAGTGCAGGGGGTCAAATGTTCGTGCAGGGTGGGGTGCTAGACTACGCCCTGGTGTTCGGGGGGGGGGGGGGGCGGTAGATTACACCCTGGAGTTTGGGGGGGGGGGGGGTTAGACTAGGCCCTGGTGTTCGGGGGGGGGGGTAGATTATGACCTGGTGTTTGGGGGGGGGGGGTAGATTACGCCCTGGTGTTTGGGGGGGGGGGGGGGGTAGATTACGCCCTGGTGTTTGGGGGGGGGGGGGGGTTAGACTAGGCCCTGGTGAGTCCAGATTAAACTGTGGTGAGTTTGGCCCGGAGTGCACAGTCCAGCCTTCTCCATGATTAAGCACGCAGCAGTAAGGCATGCGGCAATCATTAAGATGACACCAATTCTCTCACACACACACAAAAATCACAGAATCACGCCACAGAATCACGCTACTTTGTAACAAATCGTTCTTAGCCATTTCAAAATTATGGAATTTTCTGGAAACAAGGAAAACTATGCATGTGAGAGCATTGGGATGTGTATATGTACTTGTAACAGTCACAGGCAGTCTGACACCATCACAGGTTGGGAGGCATGCACGCGTGGGTGTGTGTTTGAGTGTGTCTGCCAGAAAGGTGCTATGATGTCGCCCTTGCTGTGGTCAGCACGAGAGCGGAAGCAGGGCCGTGCCAACACGATAATGACATGTGAGTGACAGAAGGGGGGTGCGGTTCCACACATGCTGACCACCAGGCAACAGGCCCCAGACCGCAGAGTCCACACCAGGCCATCTCCACACACGCCCGGTCAGACACACACAAGCACACAGAGAGCAAGCCGCTCATATGAGAAAGAAAATTCCACAATGGGGTTAATGAAAGAACAAGTGACAACTTCTGCACTGCAGTTCATCCAACACTCATGGAAAAAAGTTCATCAGGTACAAATTCCCAGGAATAAGGAAACATCAGCTATATAGAGTTTCATTAAAAATCATGTAATGATTTACTAGTCATTTTTTCATTATTGGAAGACAAATTATTGGAATCAAAAGGTTTCTATCTCTTTTTTTTTTACTTTCATTTTGAATTATTGAAAAGTTGAAAATTTGGATTGATAAAATACCATCTAAAAGCTATAGCCTTTAAGGAACTGGACAGACACAATTTATTATTGTTGTTGTTGTTGATTTGTCTCTGCATGTCCATGCTTTGAATTTGAAATGTAATAAAGGCCCAGTTTACAGAAAAGCAAAAATGTATCCAGAGGAATTCCTGAGTAATTTGATAATCATTGATTCAAGTGCAGAATGAATTAACTCACGGGTATTTACATTGGGAGAGCCATATAGAACTGGTATAACCCCCTACCCCTCTCTGGAGGAGTGCCATCCATCGTAGATGGAGGTATTCAGTCGGAGCTATTCAGCTGGATCTGAGTTAAGAGGTATCTGTGCACTTCACGATCCATCCTGTAGCCGCCACCGGCAGACGCGTCATTACCAAAGATAAGCGAGTCAGATGATAGCCACAGACCCAGGCCGCCGTGTTTCACAGGGGAGGTTTTATGCCTCGGCCCACAACCAGTTACTTTGTCCTGTACTCCTTCCTCCTGCCATCACTCCGGTGGACATTATCCTTCCTCTGATCTGTCAGTGAGTCCCTGAACTCTGCAGGCTTTTATTTACGTACTTTCATGCAGACTGTATACTTTCCTGAGGCTTACCAGGGGCTTACCAGGGGCTTACAAGGGATTTCTCTTTGGGGAAGAGTCATACTGGAGTGTTTTTTTCTTTATATACATCTATGTGCTTTTCTTTTTATGTACATCTATATTGTCTTTATGTACATCTATATGGCCTTTATATACATCTATATGGTCTTTATGTACATCTGTATGGCCTTTATGTACATCTATATGGCCTTTATATACCTCTATATGGCCTTTATGTACATCTATATAGTCTTTATGAAAATCTGTGTGGTTTTCTTTTTAATGCAACCTGGATTAGGCTTGTTGATCTGTTCATCCATTTTTTCTCCATGACCTGTTTATCCAAAACTGGTCTCATGTTGGTGTGCCTGGTTGCTGGTTATTGCTGAAATTGACTTTGGCGTGATTAATGTTCTAGTTCTGTCTCTGATTGGTTTATTCAGATTTGTCACCTTCATAAAGGCCTTTGTTATTGGCAATGACAAGTCCTCATGTTGAGAGGCCACAGAGACTCTATATTCAAATGTCATGTCTTAAATCAAACTGGAGACTATTTCATAAGTCTTTTACATACAAACTAATGACGCAATAACACACACACGGCCATGAAACACTATAACACACACGCACAGTAACGAAACACAGTAACACACACACAGTCATGAAATACTACAACACACAGCCACAAAACACTACAACACACACTCGGCCATGAAACACAATAACACACACGGCCATGAAACACTATAACACACACACTAGGCCATGAAACACAATAACATATACAGGGCAATGAGACACAATAACGCACGCATGGCCATGAAACACTACAACACACACATGGCCAAGAAACACTGAACTATGAATTATGGTCATTCCAATGAAGGAGTTGGGGTGGTGGGGTGCCCTATGTTGTCTATATGGCTCACTGAGTATGAATGTATAAACCTCATATTCAATATTTCATCTCTAATCCAATGTAAAGAGGCAAAAGAACAAAGAAGGCGTGGTTCCGTAAAGACTGATTAAGCACTCTAAAATGGCACAGTGGAGTTGTGCTATCACGTCAGCGTAAACAGCGTGGCTTTGAATGGTATCCCCCATCTTGAGGAAATCAATTTAAAAAAAAAAATCATGTATCATTTATATTATGTCTTTATGTCTAATCAAAACATTTAATCAAAACGATAATGAAACTCTATTTAGACTCACCTTGAGAGGGGCAGATAAAGGGTTGCCTGCACGCTGCAGTGGAGTGCAGCTTCCAAAGTTGCAAGCACTTTCATAGCTTGATGGTCACAGAATTCATTCTGTAATGGCTTATGGGAGACAAGACACACTCTTCATCATTAAACCATGATGGGATACATGACACACTCATCTTCATCATTAAACCAAATTCTTTCAGCTGGATATCTGGACACACACTGTATTGTCAGTAATTTCCTCACACCCACCTCAAAACCCTCCTTTTTTGAGGTTCTGAATACTACAGTGAATTGTATACCTGACACACAGAGATTAAACCCTATCCTACATTCCTAAGATTTTCTCTCCAGCCAGAAATCCATACACTTCGGTTCCATCACAATTCTCCACTGAAGTCTTGCTGTTTAAAGAATAATTCCAGAATTGTGAACACTCAGGTGTTGAGGGAACTGTGGTTGACTGCTCACTGTAAATCCTCCCTACTAATGTTGCAGGTGCCGTTCATTTATTTTATTTTATCTTATCTTTATTTAACCACAAAATGTCTTACTGGGATTTAAAACCGCTTTTCAGGAGGACAAACAACAGCAGCGACACAAAAACAAACAAAAACAAATAGCACATTACACACAAGAACAACTAAATCAGGTCAAACTGCTAATACATCATTTAAAACACTGTCAGTGCTTGGAGAAAGTTTTTAAAACAATTAAATGATACAAGTTCTCAACAAATTCCATCCAGATGACGCAGCATAGCAGCAGGCCCATTTACTTAATTCAGTACTGTAAGGGCAGGACGCCCAGACTCCAACGTCTGGGACGTACATTTATTAACATTTAACATAGAACACTAACGGCACTCACAAGATTCACGCACGATTAATACAAACAAGAAACGGTTAACACCAAGCACAGACGATAAACACGTATACATTAACAATAACGAATATAACGTTTAACGTCACCACTGACAATAACGCACCACATTTACACGTTACGCCAACAATGACCAACGACGCTGCGCACCCTGACGTGCGTTTACACACACAGACACACTACGCGCAGGTGTGTGCAGGCGTGGCCACTAACGAAGGTCCTCCCACTGCACGTGGCTGGCGGGAGGGGAGCGTTCCGTGACAAGTACAAACCTTAGGGATCTATACACATATTTTGAGAGAGCAAAGCATAATTCTATGTTCCTTTCTGATAGATAAAAGTACATAAATGAAAAGGTAATAATCCAAGCAAAGATTTATAAATAAAAATATGAATTTGCCTACGTGCAGCCGACAATATGTAATAAATAAGGCACTGTGATAAACTAACAATGTCTAATGTGTGTAAGTAATACAAAGGTGTATATAATTGTATATAAATAATCCATAATCCGTTGCTGGTAGACAAACCAACTTTCTTTTGTAATTTTAGACTTATTTCTAAAATTAAATACCAATTTTATCCTCAACTTCTTTACCAACAATATAATGCTTAAATGACAGAATCATCTAATACTACAGCTAAAGATATTTGTATGTAGATACATTTTCAACCATATCACCCTTTAAAGTGGTGAGAGATAGAATGTGAAATTGCATTTTCTTTGAGTTGGAAAAGATTGCTTTTGTTTTGTCACCATTTAAAACTTTTAAAACTATTTTGTATAATATTAAAAGCATCTTGTAGATTACACAATGTCACGATATGGCCCCTCCCTCCTCTTCAAACGTCTCAGTGTGTGTGTGTGTGTGTGTGTGTGTGTGTGTGTGTGTGTGTGTGTGTGTGTGTGTGTGCGTGTGTCTCGTGTGTTAGTCCGTAGTGCCACGCCCTCTTGTGTCGTCCACCTGATCCTTGTTGTGTGTAATCGTCTTGAGTGTGTGTGTCTCGTGTGTTGTCGTATGTTTGTCGGTGTTTGATGTAATGTAGCATGTGTGCTAAGTGTAGGTGTCTTGCGTTAATAAAACGTGCCTCAACGTGCCTCGTCTCCGCATCCTGCTTAAGCCTCGTTCCGTCACACACAAAGCTTGGTCTTGAGTGGGTGATGAACAGTGTATAACAGTATCATCATAATAATCATCATAATTTGGTATGTTATGATAACGACAATTTGTATATGCAATAAAAAGCAGAGGGCCAAGAATGGATTCTTAAGGTACACCCTTAACCATCAGCAAGGAAGTTGACCTAAAACCTTCAGCCTGCACACACTGTCCAATCAGATGAATAATTCTTGAACCAAACCAATGCCTTCAGATAATCCATGGTTCCTAAATCTAGATTTCATCACTGTGTCAAACACTTTCAATAGATCAATAAAAAGGGCTGCACAGTGATATTCTTTATCAAACTAAACATTTACATAATTTAAGTTGTTTAGCTAAACAATTAATCATTTATTATTTTCAGCATTGCTGTGATTGTACTATTTTTTCCTAAAACCTGTTTCTCAGATAAGTTGTTATTCAGCTCCATCAGCTGCTCACTCAAAAAAGATTCTAACATCTTTGCTAAAAGGGAAAGTTTTGAAATGGCTCTGTATTTATTTAAGACTGGGGGATCTTCTCCTTTTAACAGGGGACCAACCAAGGCAGATTCCCAGATGAGTGGAACTTCATGTATAGTCAGTGAAAGATTAAAAAAACAAGTTGAGTGTGCTGCAATAACACCAGCTTTAGAAAAAAATGGATCTATATTATCAGATCCTGCTGGTTTATGTGTATGTAATAGTTAAGGGCTTTATGCACCTCAGAACTGTAGGTTTGTTTTTTAAGACTTTAGCTTTAAACTAAAAGATCATTTCCACAATAGTCACTGTCAGTATAAACATCATTATATTCTGGCATTGCAGCATTGCAAATAAAGATTCAGCCACAATGAAATGCTGATGAAACAATGCAGCATCTGAACTAAGATTTCATTACTATTTTTTTATAACATAGTATGGATTTTCTTTAGTACATTTATTTCCAGAAAATTTTTTTTTTACAGATTTTTTTAGTTATTCAAATTGATAGTAGTTTCAGAAAAAAGCTTTACATTTTCAATTTGCTAATGTGCACTGTAATTTATAGTTGCTTAAAAATCACCCAGTCTGATTCTAAACCAGTATGTCGTGCCTTTGCTCAAGGCACCTTATGTAAAGGACTAGACCTGAGTTATCTGCGTTAACTCACAGGTTATGAGCTTTCACTATAGATTTGTAAGGAATGCAGCTCATTTAACAATTTCACTACAGCTATTTTAATAATATTTCCATGAACTTCCATCATCAGGGATACAATAAATCCTCTCCTAGTAAAATGTAAATAAATTGTGTATAAACGCTTGCTCAACAAAATGTTTAAAATCTTGTCAATTCACTATGTGTGGCTAAGATTTAAACCGTAGCAGCAACAATACTTAGTAATGTAATTTAAGAAAACTGAACCAACGGTATATCTATGCGGGGAATTTGTAAGTATTAAATTAATTAACATTGACTTTTCAGGATGATTCAAAAGGTTAGCCTGGTACAGCTATCAAGCAACCGAAAATGGTTTAATGAATCAGGTAGTGTTTTAAAATGATCAGACACCTCTTGCAACTAATTCCAATGAAAATCTCCTATCAAACCAAATACAGTATTTTATAGAAGACAACGGCTGTGATGAGGTAGAAAGAGCATCTGAACATCTAAGGCTGCTCTGGACCAACCACAGCAAGCATCACATCCTATTACATCAAATTACTTACTAATAGAAATGGAAAGTAACATGCTTACCAGATATTTACTTTTAATATAAATCACCTCCTCCACCCCTTTTTGGTCAATCGGTCCTAAATACATGATAGCCGCCAATATTGTTGACCTTGGTCCTGAAAACTGCTTTAGTCCAAATTCATATCTAATCCATTTATTTAATTGTGGAAGAAAAACATAAAAGAATGTTGTTAGATTCTCTTTCTGATCATTGCCATACTCACCACTTCTGTAACTAATGGTCATTACTGAGTAATGCCTGCAGTAGTAACGGCCATTACTGAATAATCTCTGCAGGACTAATGGTCATTACTGAGTAATCCCTGCAGTACTAACGGCCTTTACTGAGTAATCCCTGCAGGACTACCAGCCATTGCTGAGTAATCCCTGCAGTAGTAACGGCCATTACTGAGAAATCCCTGCAGGATTAATGGTCATTACTGAGTAATCCCTGCAGTACTAATGGCCGTTACTGACAAATCCCTGCAGGACTAATGGTCATTACTGAGTAATCCCTGCAGTAGAAACGGCTATTACTGAGTAATCCCTGCAGGACTAATGGTCATTACTGAGTAATCCCTGCAGTACTAACGGCCATTACTGAGAAATCCCTGCAGGACTAACGGTCATTACTGAGTAATCCCTGCAGGACTAACGGTCATTACTGACTAATCCCTGCAGTAGTAACGGTCATTACTGAGTAATCCCTGCAGGATTAATGGTCATTACTGAGTAATCCCTGCAGTACTAACGGTCATTACTGAGTAATCCCTGCAGGACTAACAGCCGTTAATGAGTAATCCCTGCAGGACTAACGGTCATTACTGAGTAATCCCTGCAGGACTAATGGTCATTACTGAGTAATCCCTGCAGGACTAATGGTCATTACTGTGTAATCCCTGCAGTACTAACGGCCATTACTGAGAAATCCCTGCAGGACTAATGGTCATTACTGAGTAATCCCTGCAGGACTAACGGTCATTACTGACTAATCCCTGCAGTAGTAACGGTCATTACTGAGTAATCCCTGCAGGATTAATGGTCATTACTGAGTAATCCCTGCAGTACTAACGGTCATTACTGAGTAATCCCTGCAGGACTAACGGTCATTACTGAGTAATCCCTGCAGGACTAATGGTCATTACTGAGTAATCCCTGCAGTAGTAACAATTTTTAGAATCACACTAGACACATAAAACTCTGAGCACCAAATACTATGCCATAGCATGATTAGTTTAAACAAGTGTGTGTGTGTGTGTGTGTGCATTTCACAGTGGAGTTCTAGAGCACGTTACATGTTCTCATTACAGCTAACAACCTCGAGCCTGCCTCCCCGTTAGCAAGAATTACCCACAACAGCATGCTAGGCAAATGCAGCCACGTTATTCCACTGCAGCTAACGGACGGAGGGTGTTCTCTCTGCTTAAGAACGTATCCTCACCCTCAATAAGTGCGAGGAGGCAGACAGTGGGTACATGCTGCAGCTGACTGCCTGGAGTGCGTCGTATCATTCACAGAACTGCGCCGCAGGGCTTCACTCACGATCAGATCATCTTAATAGGATTCACCCCTCCATTCATGGTGTTTGTGTTTCGTCCTTGGCGCAGAAATGAAAAGGATTTATTAGGAACGTCGGGCTTGTATTGATCTTCCTTGCCAAGCCTGTAGTTGAGATCTGCTGGACAATACTGCCCCACGCACCACCCGCACACGACGCGCCACCTCACACACCACCCCCACCCTAGCCAGGTGAGCTGACCATTGTTCCATTTCATTTTTTCGCTGCAGCAAAACTAAACTACCCATCGGTCCCTGCAGCAAGAGAAAACATTGGAAGGAAAGAAGGCTGAAAAGAGCGAGTGCATCCTTTTTTCTACCCTTGCACAAAACCAAAAAAACAATTTTGCTGTCTTAAATTAAAATCAATCTCTCTCTCTCTCTCTCTCTCTCTCTCTCTCTCTCTCTCTCTCTCTCTCTCTCTCTCTCTCTCTCTCTCTCACCCCCTCTCCCTCACGTCGTACGGGGTACAGGTAGGGAATATAGATTACGGGGCTGGCAGCCGGCGTTCTGCTCGGCCGGAGGCTGTTGTGAGCAGGCAGGATAGATGGAGGGAGACTGAGAGGGATGAGCCTGTCACCCCACCCACCCCCTCTTCTCCTCCGTTAGATGACTCGCACTCCCCTCAGCCATCCCATAATAAAGCACTTCCTGCAGCCATCCGTTTCCGTTACCGCGGACGATGGGAAGGCGGCCTCGTGCGCCGGCGGCCTCTGGCGCACGTGGGCACGTGCGGGACTCACGCGGTCGAGCGAGATCCTGCATGACCGCGTCACAGCGCTGGGCCTGCTTGACTCCGCCCCCTCACGCCACTGCACATGTTGGGAGTTGGGAGGAAATGCAAAATAAACATAGGGCGGTTGCCACGGCAGCCTCCTCCTGGGAGGAAAAAAAAAAAGACATCAAAGAGTGTTTCTCATAAAACAAGGGTGTACAGGAAGTGTCGATAGGCTTTGGTGTCATGAGGAAGTACCGTGACTCTTACTGACACAGCTGCGCACAGAAGTAAGGAATAGTGCACACAGTGCCATTTCTCCACAGCGGGTCTCGTAACCGACGCCGTGATGTGTGTTGTAGTAACATTCCCGCTGCTTCCGAAACACTGGAGATTTCAGAACATCGCTTCCTTTCATCATGTTGTACTTCGGAGGGAACCTCTGGGAATTAAGTGAAAGCCTCTGGGGATCCTCAGAGCACAGAATCTGCGTCGCTGTTTTTCCATTGCAAATGACAGGGTTGGCACAGGTAGCTGAGGTAAAAAAAATAAAATAAAAAATACATTTTTAAAAATCAGCTCACCTGGTTTGCAGGTTTTGTCGGGGGAGTGGATCCAACATCAGCACTGCTGCTTGGCATCTGGACACATGGCAAGTACTAGGAGCACGTGCAAAATGGATCCAAGGCTGGTCCCAGATTGTTAATTCCTGGCTAATTCAGTTTGCACACGAACTAGCTAAAGGATGAAAACTGCACACACTTAATTACTTGGAAACAGAAGCCTTCCCTCTATTTGACTTCTTTGAAAATACAGAATTGAATAAATCCAATCCAGGATGTCGGAGTACTTATGATGGTGCTCACTAAAGGCTGGTTCCTTGGGTGGGATTATCTGGAACTCTCACCTGCTCTCTTTTTGCAGGTAAAGGGAATAAAATCTCTGTTGCATTGTATTACAGTTGCAGCGTGTGCGAGAAAGCTTGTTTTTCTCTTACCACTTCCATACAGGCAACGCCTCCTGCCCCAACCCCCACTCCCACTGAACTGGGAACTATACTACATGCAGGCTCTAAGGTACGACAGAACACAGGAAGAAATTGACCATGGGAAATCCTGCCCACACGCACATACACACACACAAAATACTCATGCCCTAAACCAATCGTGCGTGGGAAGTCATTGATCCGGCCAGCCTGTTAAATGTCAGAGGCACACCTCCCGTGTGGAGCGGTCTGAGACCCGCACACTTGTCCTGCCCGTAAACCCACAGAAGCGCTGACTAAGACGTTCCAGCCCTGCCGGGGAGAGATGGGGTCCGCATGGCCCGTCCCTCCCCACAGCCTCCTCCTCTACCACCGCTTAATCTAAGCTAACCATCTGTGAAAGAGGAGCAATGTGCCCCCACGTCCCCCACAGCGCAGAGCAATGGGCCGTCCTCATAATCAGGAGCCACTTCCAATTATTGCTTAATGTAGCACAGCGTTATAGCGCAGGCCATTCTGAGCGGGCACCTCGGGGCCCGCACAGCCCAGCCGCGGCATGCAGGCTCACGGTCACCCTCATTAGACGCCTGGTCGGCTCCCCAGATGATAAACCCTGCACCCTTAAGACGGAGCTTGGAGGAAAGTCAGACACCAAGTCTGTCTGGGCAAATCACCTCCCTCCCTCCCTCCAAAAAAAGGCATGGAATCGTGTGTCTGAAATATGGATTTGGTTTTATGTAGTGATGTTATGTGAATGATTAAATCACAGATAACATTTTAATACCTATAGACATAAAGTCGAGGTGTGTGATGTAAAACTTTTGGCTTAAAATTAAACAATTGGCAAGGATATTGCTCACAGGAGATACAGAATTCTGTGACTAAGGGAAAGATGAGTTTCAAGTGGGGTTTTTGGGAAAACAGATTTTTCTGCAGAAGACATATTTAATTTTTGTTCGTCTTAACTTTTAGAATGACTCCCATGTCCTGATTTTCTACATATTTGTTTAAAGAAGTAGTGTATTGATATTGATTATATCACACAAAATGTATATTTTGTTCAGTAGTTTGTCAGTTTTTCAGTAGTTAATTTCTTTCTCGTGCCACATTCATTTGAGATATTGTTTCTCTTTGTTCTCAGCCCTAAATAACTTTCTGAGTCATAACAGAACAGTTCTCATCTTCTCCCCAACGTCACTCAATTTTCAGTTTCATTCCGTTCACTATCCAGTTTTCAGATATTCAGTTATTATTTATTTATTTACAATTATCTTTATTAGTGTTTAATTTGAGCAGCATTGTCAACAGCTCTAGCAGTGACTGATCATATAAAGGTGAACACTGGTGGTTTTTCCTACCCCGTCTTGGCACGGGGAGTCTTGGGGTGGGGCATCTAGGGTTGGCGGATCCCGCGGGCGGGGCAGCTAGGGGCAGGGCCTATCTGGACAGGGCATCTCGGGGCATGGAGTCTTGGCAACAACAATAAGCACTTGAATAAGGCATCGTTCTCTTTTTACTCTCCCGTTTCCTCTCACTTTGTGTCTCTGCCATTCTCCTCCGTGTGTGTGTGTGTGTGTGTGTGTGTGTGTGTGTGTGTGTGTGTGTGTGTTGTGTGTGTGTGTGTGTGCGTGTGTGGCTCCAGTGTGTTCTGCAGGAGCTCAGCCATGCAAAGATCCATTAGGCAAAAACCAATTTCACACGGAGCCAATTTCATAAATATTGAAAGTGAGCGCACCTTTCGCCGTGCGCGAGTAGCTTTAGAGGGATATACAAAGCCATCAACAACAGGCCTGTGCTCCAGCACCCCTCGCCGCTGATGCGTTTTATTAAGCCTCACTCCACAGATTACAAAAGCCCACAGCACAGCTGCAAGGTGCCACCTCTAATTGATTGGTCGGCCTGTAGAAATATAGAGAGGAATGTAGAAGGAGCTCAGTCCTGCAGAATCAGGGCAGTCACATAAGGATCAGTGTCAATTCAAGACTACAAAATGTAAAAATAGCATTATCACTGTATGCTGCTATTATCAAGGATCTAAGATGATCTAAGGTGTATTTTACCAGTGAATATACTGATGCTTTGTATTAGATATAACTAAACTAAACCTAAACACTTGTTTATATGATTTGCCCTATTTTTTAATCCTTTAAATAATGATATAATTTTCCCGCAGCCTCAGAAAACCGTTGCCTTTCGCCCTCGTAGCAAACAGCTGCAGTACTCCTTGAGGCACTGGCTGGTATGACACTTCCAGAGTCAACCTCTACTGGTCTGGACTGGAAACTGCCTGGGTCGGAACTAGACTGCTTAAGGTGCAGAAAGACGTGTGGCTAAAAGTTGCATATGAATTAATGAGTGAGCAACATGTTTGTGTTGAAGAAGTTGGAGTGGCCACAGTAACACCAACAGAACGATAGCTGCGCCTTCATGTGCCATTAGTGTACGGTTTAGAGACTCTAAAGCCTTGTGGTGCTCAAAGCTCCCCTGGAATTGGACCTAAAGCAGATCGGTGCGGATTTCTTCCCAAAGAGACTAGATCCACCCTGAAAAACGCTGTTTATTTCCCATGGTAAGAGAAGAGAGTATTTCTCCCCGTCTCAAACCATTTCTGCTGTTACAGGACAAACGCTTGGCAAGATCTGACCTCAGCAATTAGATGAAGATATTAATTAATGTGTTTTTATTTGTGGCATTTTTTTGTTTTGTTTTGTTTTTGTTTTGTTTTCTAGCTTTCTATTTTGCCCATTTACCCTCTAATAAGCTATTTAAGTTAATTACGAGCAGAGGACACCCTCCCCACAGCACAGCGCCAGGACTTTCTTAGGGAATTAGCTCTCGTTTAACTGGGCCGCAGAGAATCTTTGCTTGCCACATGAATGCTAATTACACCCCTCAATACACCTAATTGCATGTCTTTTCCCTGAAAACAAGGGACCTGATAAGACAAGCCGAGTTGTGCCGCGCCGACTGCAAAACGCCTCATTTCTCGGCGACGCTAACCCTCCCTTGAAAACAGGACAACAAAAGGGCCTCGCCAGACGCCATTTCGCCGCTTCCTCACACAGTAACGACTAATTAGGACCATTTTGCCATACAGTCCGCATAGGCAGATCGTGTGCATTTATTTCATCAGTTTCTTTAAATATAGACGAATTGTAAGAAGTAAATAATTTCAATAAGAGTACCACGAGGGATCAAAAGGCGAAAGGAGATGGAAGAGGTTGGCTCCAGGAGGCAGACAGCGCCTCGTCTCCAGGAAATTGTTCAGGCACACGTTTATTTTGCAGGAAGCTTGCTTGGACCCAGACACACACGTGCCAACAGCCTCTTGTCTGTCAGTTTTCCTTTTTGTGTTTCTGTATCTGCTTTAATTAATCTGGTGGAGTGTGGATAAGAATGCTAACGGAATGGCGCCAGGCAGAATAAATGTGTCTGGATTGCGTATTCTAGTCGCTGAAGCCTCTTATTCACCATGAAAGGTTTTTAAAGTGTCCTATGGAGGCCGTGGCGTCTGATGGTTGTTTGACTGCCATGACACGCGCAAGCAAATTAAACCATTTTGAAATTAATGCTGATTTCTCAACACTGTTTCTGATTTTTTTATTCACCAACCCAACACAGTGCACCGATGCTGATTTTGAAAGATCCATCGCAAATTCATGATTTCTGGATGAAACCTGTGGGTAGCACAGGACCGTTTGTCTGCAGGAACTCAGTTTTGCACCTTCCAGGTAGGTGCACATGCTGGCCAGCATGACAGCGGTTTTCTCTCGAAGACACACGCCAGGTGTCCACGCGCCACTTGAGACTGCCTGCGCATACAGGCCACAGTTTTTTACCACTGGCTCGGAAGACCTGACTGGATGGCCATTGTGCCCTCATTCAAAGACTCTTCACGCCATATTTAATGATTTAAATATGGATCTAATGACAGGAGCCCAACGTTGAGCAAAACGAGACTGCACGCCTGTGAGTTAAAAAGTTAAAAGATGTCAGAGGAATGTCACATCCACGCCCACGAGCACATGACATCGCCTTTTAAAACACCACATGTACCCAAGGTTGTTTATATATATATATATATATATATATATATATATATATATATATATATATATATATATATATATATAAAGAAATGTATTTGTTAAATGACCTGAAATGAAATTACTCTTTCAAGTGCACATAAGATTGTGCCTATACTCTTGACAAACCATCCCTGCTTGGTTAAAAATCGAACACTTAAAAGCCCTGATTTCTTTTTGCCAGAGCCATGTGTAGCTTATTAGGGTTCCATTGCCTGCTAGCAGTGTAATTTTCCTAAGAGTCCATCAGGCAAACGTGACTCAGCTAATAGTCACATCAGTTGCCACTCCATCAAGCACGTCATGCACGCCAGCGGGGTCCTACCGGCTCTGCCGTGTGGGGGGTCGCTGCCTCCTGTGGTTGGGAGGTGACTGAAGTGTCATCATAACGAGAGTATAGGGAAGATGGCAGAAAACCAGGCACTACAACATCCTTGGCTCATTTCACATCTCATTTATCCCCACCACCGCCTCCCGTGCGCATTGGCGCCCTCCAGTGGGGGAGTGTGTCTGGGTCGACGGTGATGGGCGCTGCTGTGGTTGTAGAGGGCAGGAGTGATAAGGACCTACTGAGACCTGCTTGCGCACAGTTATTTACCCCCCAGAAAGGCTTTGCCTCTCAACTCAGATCTGTTTTTCATAGCATTTTTTAAACAAGATTTGTATTCTGCTGTGATTATTTAGCACGAAGCATACCAATATGTCTTTTGCAATCTCATTATAGAACAGATTAGCCTACCTGTTTTGAAATCCATGGAAATCACTGGTTACTTATCAGACGCAATAAGAAATCAGACCTTAATGCATTTGACATTTACACTCACCATCTACTACTTCATTAGAACTGTTTATTAAAAGCACCCCGTGGGCGTACAGCTAAAAGACTACAGCCCCTCTGTTGCCAGGCAGAATGCGTCAACCCCCCCCCCATCTCTTCGGTAGGGGTCCGCTCCTGACCACATGACAGCTGTTGGCAGACCACGCTCGCAAAAGTGGGCGCAAAACAGTGACATTGGCACACGTACAGAACTCCAGTGACACTGCCGTGCCTGAGGCACTCATACCAGCACAACACCCGCTAACATGCCATTACCATGCCAGAGGCACTGCTGTGGTGAAAATAGTCCCCCAACCAAATAATATCCGGTCAGCAGTGGTCCTGTGGTCAGATTCTGACCAATGGTGAGAGGGTGGTTGGTGGCTGGCAACAGACAGGCCACCTTCCAGTAAGAGTCGTATACTTAATAAAGTGGTGTTAGGAGTTTGCTGTGTATATATTAAAAAGTAACAGCACGCAACTTAAAGCAGAATTACATGGTTGACCTTTAGCCACATTCCCTTCTGCAGAAAACCCTACAATAAGCTCGTAGGGAAGCAATGTGAGACTATTCTTAGTGTGTTCAGAGCTTCTTCTGATGCACACAGACACTGCCTAGCATTGCTCCAGAAGAGCCATCACCCTGCAGGGCTTAGTTCCATCCCTAATCTAACCCACCCATCACCCTGCAACCCACACATGTGCACACTCACAAAAAGCTGAAATATTTATCTCTTCCCCCCGGCATACGGGGATGTGCTACTGCTGTCTCCTCATGACCTGAGGCTGGAAACGGCACATCCAAAATGGTAATATGATGGGATAGACCACCAGACTGTGCAGGGTTAGGACACACCACAGACTCATTTCCGAACAAGAGTTCTTTTTTTTAATCTCTTTACTTTTCAGAAAGTTTGAGATTCATTATCACTTGTACTTGTTTTCAGGCCAGTTCGGGCCCCTTAGGCTTCGGCATCACCCTTAGTCTGACAAGAATCCACTTCTGATCTGTCTGCTGGTGGCTCCTGCAACATTTTATAAACTGAACTTAAAAGCAGTTAGTATATAGTAACCCATTTTATAGTACATTTTGTAGTAAATGTAACGTATAAAACAAGGTCAGGCTGAAACACATATGTTCACACACACACACACACAAGCAGAAGGAGACACAAGGAAGTGACAGAGCAATGTTATTATGCCTGCCCATAAACTGCAGGTGAGGAGAAACAGATGATCCAGTGCAGTTCTTATCAGTGTTAGTCTGCTTTTACCAAAACACAGCACACTGGTTGCACAAAGAAAGGAAATATCACTGCCTTTCCCCCCATTAAATAGCCGTTACTTTCTCAATGGCCTCGAATAAGTATCTTAGGCTGTAATCTTTGCCATATCGTATTATAGCATTCAACTATGCCAGCTAAATTCAATCAAGCACTCAGCCTTGTGTGACTAGCTAATCATGACCACTGCTATCTTTACTCCCTGAACGCGGCTCCCAGAGGAGGGCCCAGGACGACACAGAGAAGAAAAACGCTTGGAAAATGATTAATGTATAATTAAAAGTTCTCAGTGCATCCGGAGTATCAATGCACATTCAAATCTTCCAGAAGACTTTACCTGACTTTCAAACTGCAAGGACAAAAAAAAAAACCCATTTTCTATTGTTTACGGTAATTATGCACTTGTGCTTCCTAACGTGTTCCCCGGTCAGAGCAGTGCCAACCAAAGTGATAGACTATATAAAAGCAACAGGGGCATGTTGAAACTGTTGTCAAAAACGATGTACCAAGGATCCCTCAGGCTAAACAAGGCATGACTGTAGGCACATGTGGCCAGACGCCCCAGACATAGTACAGGCTGTATGGTAGCGAGCTAGACAGAACACTCCTGCGCTCAGCAATGTTGTCCTGTTCTATTCCACCCCAAACTCTCCAGCCATTAAACAAGCAAAGAAACAGAGAAACAAATAAATGATCATATTCCAGGGCACGTTCAAAGAGAGGAGGGTGACAGGGATATGGGATTTGTTCCTTTATTTAAATGTATACAATAAAGCAGAGATGGAATTTCACTTTTCATCATCGTTTAAAAAAAGAGGGTGAAGACAGTAAAACCAACAATTATGTTGGTTGTACTTGTAGTTTACCTCCACTATGGGTCACTGAGTATCGGGTACATTCTTCACCCTTAATGAAGAAAATAGAGCACTTCCTGTTAGAAAGTTGAGTGGCTTTGCTCTTTGGGCAATATTCACCTCCACTTCTGAGGAACGAACTGTTTTGTGCTTGGATACAAGGAGATGTTTCCTTATCTAAAGAGGACTTACCAACTCAAATGACTCAAAGGGAGGAATTTAAACCATATCTGGGGACCTTCTAAACCTGAACTATGACTCTGTCAAATGGCCTGGTCATCATGTTCAAACCTTCCACAAACTGCTAAGGCTAATATGGAACTATGGAGGAGAGCAGGATGTGGAGTCCCCTTTTTGGACTGAACTGAAAATAACTGCCCTTGGCCCAAGTGTCTTCATGTATGTACATTATATTGGCGCAGGGTTTGTTATTGTTTATCTGCAACTGCCTTTTTCTTGTCTCAAATCATCATGGGCTCACAGTATATGTCTGCAAATGTATGCCAGGCTCTTGGGTGCTTAGATGGTCAGAGTGAAAGGTGGAGGGGTGCACAGAAAGTCTTACGTCATGTTCAGTTTTACAGAACAACAGTGGGGCGTTAACTGCCCCCCGGTCAGCGAGACGTCTTCACCTGTCTGCCTCCACGCGCTGTAATGCGCTCCCTTCTTTCAGATGCACGCACTCGCACTTGGAGCGCTGAAGGAGCCTTCAAAGTCTGTTGGGCAACAGCGGAATGAAAAACACTCCAAGCTAATTAAAGCGATCTGTTCGGATCTTTGGAGAATTCGGCCGAGTTGCTTTGCGACGGCTTCGTTCGCTTATCCGCAGCTTTAATCAGCCGCCTTAATGAATGAGTTAATCTGAGGACAGCGCGAACCCACGCTATCGATTCGCGGGGAAATGTACTCGTGTTGCTGAAGGGAACGTGCTGCTTAATTTGCACAATCAATCAAACAATTAATGGAGCTGTATGAGGGAATCTGAAGCGAAGGTGCGAAGGTATACGAGCACGGCCGCGCCAAGACACCTTCAACATCCTAAACGTAGACATGAAACCGTCGACCCACCGACTGACGGATCGCCGGCATACGGAAACAAAACCGTGTGATCTCTTCAATACACAGACCGGTGGTGTTAAAGCATTCGGAAATAGTCCAGTGTGTGCGACAGACCTCTTCTCTCAGCCCGTTAGACACCGATCTGCCTCCAGTTGTGGCAGATAGCATACGTTTATCAATTAACGTTGCAAAATTGCTTGACCATCGAGGGCATTTGCACACCAGTTTATGGCGTGAAATAATTAGAATTTGCAGGTCGCATTGTAGTTGGATTAATACAAGACGCGACAAAAGGGGGACACTTGGAGGAGAGGCAGAGACCTGCGGTCAGCTCCACTCCCGCGGCAGCAATGACTCCCCTCGCGGCCGGCACGCGACACCTCGGCCTGGGCGCCAGATCCGTGGTTCATTCCGATCTCGTTATCCCACGAGGCCAATCCGTGTCCTCGCTGCAGACAAAACAAACAAACAAAAAAAACGGGAGACGCGGCGCGCGGATCCTCCCGGCACGCTGTGGCGCCACACGAGCGCAGACGCAAACCTGCGTTTGATTATCTTACGCGGTGACTCACGCGCCCGGTTTAGCTCGTGAGAACACCCCACGCTTGATTTATTGGCCCGCGCCGCGAGTTAACGCAAAGTAAACGGTATAAATCTCCTCTAAACGGCCCGATTAGAGTCACCGTCGGTTTCGAGGTAGCAACAGGCGAGGGACCCCCGCGCTGATCGATGTGTCGTTCTAGGCGATTGATAAACAATAGCAATCGGCCTTAAATTCATCTGGGAGGAAAACACCATTAACTCACTGTGCTCGGCTTTATTAAGGCAAGGGATTTTTAATTCAGTGTCCCATTACATCTCCCACAAGCGCTCTCTAAACTCTCGTTCCGTGAACAAAGATAGACAATTCATAACAAAAGGAGCAAATGAAATGTCATTTGAAAGAAGCATAAAAATTTGGTGCATGGTAATGAAAAGCACAATTTAAAACAAGTGCGTATTACTTACAGTATAACTAGTACGATTCTAGAAGGATTTTGTGTGTTGGATGAACGCACGTTGCATCGTATTGTGTGTTGAGATATTAGCATGGTAAACACACTGACCTTTTCTAAAGAATGAAAATCGCTCCTTAAGCACTCACTAAATAAACACTTCTAAGCTTCTCTTCATATACATCTGCAAAAATGAGAATACACAGTACTCAACAAGTTCAGATGGGAGACGGATCGAAAAAAGTTCTTTTATCAGAAAGGATTGGCCTTTCCTTGGATTAAAGCCGAGTCTTCCCACTGGGATTCCCCAGACTTCCGGGGTGGATGCGCACTCCGGGCCATGGGGCTCAGAGAGGCTGCAGGCTGCCGGCCGGGTCCAGGCGCTCCTAGCTCTGGGCGTTCTCCAGCTGACGGTAGTGGAAAAGACTGGTGGTGTCCAGCTCGCTGGAATGCTTGACGGCCTCGGCGAACAGCTTCACCACCTGTGGGAGAAGTGGTTTAGTCCGTCGCTAAGGGAACACAGACATGAATACAGAGCGCACTACAAAAGGACCTGGGTAGGCCAGTTTTGCCATCCTGAAATTCACACACTTCTGTTTTGTTTCAGTTTGGCACGGCGCTTGGGCCCGTTTGGCTCGGTCTGCTGAACAATGGGCTGGGTCAGTAGACTGGGAACGCGGCGGGAAGCCCGCCCAAACACGTGAACCAGATGCAACAATGGCTAATCCAGCCTTTTCAAAAAAGGACAGCAGATCCTTTAGCTCGGCGGCCACCGGTTAAGGCCCGGCCCCTCTAACGACTGGTCACGTCAGACTGGAAGAGGACGGCAAAGCTAGTCTACTCGCGAGGACGAGGACGGCGGACCGACCTGGAAGTTTGTGATGAGGGGTACGCCGCAGTCCACAGCCATTCGACGGATGAGGAAGTTGTCCGTGACAAACTTTGTGTTGTTGTTAGGGAGGTTCACCACCAGGTCAATGTGGCCATCTCTGATCAGACTGTGGGCGGAGAAGAATTAAATGAAATAGACGACATCATTACACTGGCTCCTGCTGCAGTCAGTGTAACTGTGCACCAGAGAGAATTTTATCCCAGTTAAACAAATGTCCAGAAGCACCTGACATTTAGTATTTTGATCCTGTAAACACAAGACACACAAGGAAAATCTTGACCTTAAAACATTTAACCGCAAACCAGCTGAATTTAAATTTCACACCCAGGCCTCAACACAAGCTGATGTCTGCCTTCAAACAATTACCATGGAAACCAGGGCCCTGGGTGTGGAATGCCACACCGGTGGACCACACTGCGAGAACCTGTGTCTGCAAAGGGAGGGAGTGACCAGTACAGTGGGTGAGACCCTCTGTCACCCTCTGTTCCGTATTGGCTGAGAGCTGCCGCTCATGGGCTGTGACAGACAGACAGTTGGGTTTGTGCCAGTATGGCGGGTTCCCGGGCTTCTCTCAGTAGCCCTCAGAGGGAACCCTGTGCAGGACCCTGGAAAAGGATGCAGAGGTCCCTCAGCTCTCAGAGGAGGCAGGGCTGTTCGGTGGAAACGCAGTGAACGCGCACAAAGATCTGTACTTACGCAGAGGAGATCAACCACTACCATACACACAAAGCAAGGCGTCCCCATCACCCGTTAGTGAACCGTGGTGGGACTACGGAGACGACTGGGATGGTCCTGACCTGGTGATGCTGGGTAGGGTGTCCTCTTCATCCTCCTGACTGGGCCACGCCACTGGGCTCGTAGGCACATCATTCGCATTGAGCCACACCGAGGTGGCCTCTGTAGCATAAAGCTAAACAAACAAACAAACAGAGCTGTTGGACAATTTTGTGTTTCTTATGTATTCGCTGGTTATAGGTGATATTAAATCATGTGTCTGTGAAATGTACTGGATTGTTCTAAAATGAACTGAAGAACTGGTTTGCTATTCGTGAAGCAGCTTCATAAGGGTGATTAGGGATGTGCAACCAATAAACTGCAAATGGTTTCCAAATTGTTGTACCGGCTTGTAATTAGAATTAAATGTCATTCAGTCGTTGAGTGGAGGAGCAGCAGAGAGAGCAGGCTAGTTAGACAAAGACGGCACACAGCAGCCTGCACCAGAACCGAGCGGAAAGGAGCCGTCGCCAGCTGCAGGTCCGAAGCCCCACTCACCTTAAACCCCTCCTCCTTCAGCTGGTGGGCAGTGGACAGGAAGTCTGGCCTATACGAATGCTGAGAAAGAACGAGAGAGAGAGAGATAAACACACTGAGCGAGAGCCTTTTGCAGACAAATGGAAAGACAAATTTTTTAACGTCTCGGCACGTCCACATCAGGGACGTATCCAGGTTAACCACGGGGACGTAGTCAGCCATCAAAAGCGGCGCTGGGCGCGGGGATTGGGGGGGGGGGGGGAGGAGGTCCGGACGGGGATTTCACACTACCGTTAGTACCCCAGATTTCATTAAAAAAAAGAACGCGTCCAAGCCGTCCCACCCAAAGGACTTGGAGACCCCGACGACGTATTCCACCTCTCCGTACTGCGAGCCGCTATAAATCATAGATACCGGCCAAAGTGCAGAGGAGCCAATATTAAATAATAATAAAAGAGGCTTCCAGTGGCATGCGACGGACAGGAAAGAGCTCCAATGAGGTAGGCGGAGTCTGGCTAACGGCTGGGGGATTTGGATGCCCTGAATGCAATGGGCATTCACACAGCGAACACAAAAAAGTTCTCAAACGCAGCGTACACTTGAACCTTCAAGCCACATAACCACCAGTTCACCATCTGAGGGAGCGGCTCGCCTACAGAAGCTACACTCTAAAGATATTTTGCTTTGATAGAGTGATAGAATTGACATCCCCACTAAGTTTAGACTGTTTAGGGTGTTTGCAGGGGTGGGGGATATCCAAGACATGCATAATACAGTAGACCACGTCACATACACTCATGGCTTAGATCTGCACGAACATAACTTCTACATTCTAAGTTTCAATAATTTAATTTAAGATTGTACTGATGAGCCTTAATCTCTCCACGACAGTCTCCCTTGAAGTGATTAAATCGCCAGATTTGCTTAGTTTGTGCTTCGTTCCACTCCCAGCCGTAATTGATCTAATTATCTACTCAATTTGACACATTATATACGTTCATGGGCAGGACGTGCACGGCTAATTGCTGCAAGACTGCCGCGCTGCTTTGCTTGCAATATTTCACTGTAAAAAAAAAAAGTTCCATTTCAAATGCGCCTTCGGTTGGTAATTTAAAAGTGACTTGGAGAGTGCTGAAGGCCTGCATCTGTAATGAGGCACAACGGTGGCTTCGTGTTTCCACATGGGCAGTGGCCACTGTGTGTATAGCACTAATCAGAAGGGTTAAATCAAAGCAAAGACACTTCAGCATGACAGAGTCCCATGTCTCTGTCTAGTGTATATAGTATATATTTATAGCATATATTGATTGCTATATATATTGATTTTCATCAATTATTTCAATTTGATTAAATATAGGTTCTAAACACCAAAATAGCTCCTCCATGCAGCTAGGAAGAAAAGGTTAAACCGCAAATATGAAAATGTCCTCAGAGATTTTCCCAGCGCCGATTCTGGCACTGATTTTACAGATGAAATCAATAAAATCAGTCAATCACCAAACCACGTCAAACAAATTTTCCATCCACGTCCTCTCCATTAGTTGCTGGGAATGCATTCTAGCTTTCCCCTCCAGTGCTTTCTGAATAAGACATTCTGTTGTATTGTTCATCTCATCTGGCCACAAACCTCAGTGGCTTCTGTGCGTTCTGCGTGTGCCACAGCCTACCACTTTCCCATCATCCTCTTCTCATTTCTCTAATCTTATCAGCTCCTTCTCCGAATCTGTTCCAAAGGGACTACGTTTTTCAACCTAGGTCTGCGCACCGAGACTATTCGCATTCTCCCCAACGAGGATGTATCATGTTGTACTGTGAACCTGAGAGGTTAAAGCTTCAGACATCTTGTTTAATATTTGTGCAATGAGTTAATTAACAAAAGGGTCAAACAAATAACTAAATAAATAAATAAACAAATAAATAAATATCGGCGTGACCATCACTTTGAGGGGTTCTTTTAACGTCTTACTAATTCTCTCCTGCTCGCGCACTCTCAAAAGACGAGCTGAAGGTGTGACCCAGGGGAGGAGGCGGCGCTGAGGACTCTGAGCGCGGGGGTCCGCGGGCGGAGCGGATGAAGCGGGCCCGGGCCGAGTGGGCCGTGCCGAGACTTCTGGGTGCCCAGCACTTCCAGAGAACATGAAAGCCTTCCGTCACGCTGGCGCTGAAAGACTACGACGCACAGGGCCGCCCTGCGATCACGAGGAATAACTACTGTCAGCCCACGTCTGCGCTTCAAGGGGCTTACGAAAAAGATACACAGATGTAGAAAGAGAGAGGGAAGGAGAGGCTGAAAGAGATGGAGAGACAGTAGGAGCTCTATGGAGGGGTGTTGGGCAGTCAACCCCAACGGGGATGGGGGGGCGTGTTGGCGTGCTGTTACTGGTTACCTGGATGCCTAAGAGGATTCCCTTCTGCGGGATCTTGAAACCAGTGGAGAGCAAGGCTTTCAGGAAGGCCGAGTAGATATTTGGTCCAAAGCAAGCCACCTGCAAAAGGAAGGACAAAAGTTGTAAACAGCAGCAGCAATAGGAGCGATGTGACCGAGAGGGACTCGTCTGCAACTTCCGCAGACTCTGCTAACACGTGAACACCGGCCTGCTGGGAAAACCGTCCTTATTTTGGAAGCGGCAGTCAGCATGCCAACGGCACGATTCGCTAATTAAACGTGCAGCGACGCCAAACGGCAGCAGGTCGCCATGCCTTCTGCTCGTTCGTCGTCTGGACGAGGTTTTATGGTTTAGCTGTTGCCAGGGGCGCCAAGCGGGGTAGTTGTCACGGAAACATAAAAACAGCAGGTTTGGTATGATCTGGAGAGGAGAGGAGGAAAAATGTGGACAGCACTGTGTGGCTTTGAGTGCCCCCTGGTGAAAGCTAAGGGGAGCAAACTTCACCAAGAACCAGCTAGTCTCACAGGAGTGGCGACGAAACTGGGAACACGGTCTGTAACCCTTCTTGTCCGTATGTAACTACACAGCCCCAGACCCCATCACGGACCAGTGAACACTAAACTGATTCAAGATAAAAGAATGATGAAGATGGCTCCATACCTCCCCAGTGGAGGCCATCTCACAGCGTAGGACAGGGTCGGCCTCTCGCAAACGCGGCCAGGAAAACATCGGCGCCTGGGGGACAGACAGAAAGACAGAGCGGGAGGAAGTCGGAGAGAGAGAGAGAGAGAGAGAGAGAGAGAGAGAAGAAACTGATATTTCAGTTAGATCTTTCACTGTGTCAAACATTTAAAATAGAAATGATTAGATAATTTGGATGATAATTGAAATGACTAAAAGACTTAAGTCGAAACCTCCATTGTGCAAAATGAGTTCTTCAAATCAAACAGTGGAAATCTTTGGTGCCACTGCCACCTACAGGCTGAGGATGTGAACATCCACGCAGGTAGCTCAAACCTCCACAACACCCCACGATGTTTTATTCGCCACAGAATGCCCTCCCCAAGAGCCGCATCCATGTTTCCCACTTCGGCAGCAAAATCCCAACATGGATGTATAAACAGGAAGGCCGAGATGACGCTTTTCCCTCAAGAAGCGGAAGCCATAAACAACAAAAGGTAGGACTCTCTCTATCCGCCCTTCGGAATATTCCATATCGATGCTGATCCATTTCTCGTTTTGACTGTGAGGTCATTGGCGTGACCTCCCAGGCAGCGAAGCTCTCCCGAACCTCTCCATTCAAAGCAGCTGCCCTTCACTGCGCGCCACGGGATACAGGAGAGAGGGCGCCTTCTGTGACGTCAGCGGGAGCGCCACGCGGAACGCTGTACTGGGAATCAGCTCTGAGAGGGGAGCGGCGTTAAGGCCACTAGGGGGCACGTGTCCTTTGGATGGGCTAATCAGCTCTGGATAAGAGCCTCGTTTACACATGCTGCCGTATGAACGGCCTCGGTGGGATAATGAATGCAGCCATCGGACTGGCATCGGATTGGCATTGACTACAGAAACAAAGCTGGTTGATGGCATCTGGCATGATGGCGGATGTAAAAAGGAGTCTCCAGGGAGATTATTTTTGCTCTAGAAATAAATAGTTATAACATGAACTTAGGAGGCAAGGGTTAACAACCCATTTAATAAAAGGCACAATGACTAAGCGCGAGTTCACCCATGTTTGTTTACTGTACACAATTAATCAAACAGGTCCCTGCAGGCAATGTGTTGGGCTTCTGGGAGTCAGAACGCTCGGCGTGACCAATCCCAGACTGATTGTTCCAAAGACCGATCGGTTTAGTTTTCATGACGTGCCCTTAATTTCAGACGACATAAGCACGAATCACTTCCACGCAGGGAGGTAAAACCTAATGAACGTGGAGATCAATTCTGTGTCACCAAGCAAACACCCTCCGAGTAGCCCTGCTCCGTGGTGGCTGCAGATCACGTGGTCTGCAACCTCTGCTCATGAAGGGTCTGAACCCTGAGCGGGTTAGCCTCTCCCCCAGTCACAACAGGCTTCCCATTCAGGACAGCTCAATCCGGTGTGTCCGAGGCCTGGGCCAAAGGATCCCTCTGATGCAGTGAGCCCCCCCCTATAAATGCAGCTTTTTGAAGAATGAAAAAAAAAGCTTCCTCCAAATGGTGCCAAAACTGCGTGCACACAATTCCGACCCTCGCGCGACCTCAGAAAGGAATCCGTGTTGCATATTCCCCCGGAATACCAGTCAGAGTTTCATTGCTTTTGTTGTGCTGTTTAGAAAAACAATGGAAAAGATCCAGTGGAGACTCGTTAGGCGGAAAAAATCCACAACTGTGAGGGTTTTTTTTCCTTCCCTTTGTCCCCCTAAGCTGGAGAGGAGAGTGAGCGGAACATTGCCCGAGTCCTGAAGCTGTCTGGAGCCTCTGTTACTGTCAGTATATGCAGGGAAGCACGCACACACACACACACACACACACACACACACACACACAATATATATATTATTTATTAACTATTATTGGCCTCTAGCAGAAGCCTGCAATGTGCAAATTAGCTGGCCAATAAATCACATTGTTTACTGTGTGCTGTGAGCACTCGGACCAATAATCAGACCAATATGAGACCAATATCCGAGGTTCCAGATGAGTTCCGTGGGTGTTCACAGGCTCTAACAGTGAATAAAGAATTCTATACTGGCCAGAAATTCATCACAAGACTTTTTTTGGGGGGTTAATCATCAACCTCAGTGTCACTATGTAGCAGGACACTTGCAGTTATAACATTACATGAAAACATTCTGCAATCAGCGTGCAAACACATAAGGAAACGGCGAGAATAACACAGCAAGAGAAAGAAGCAGAGGCGAGTGGTGTTGGGAGCATAGCAGAGGTGTGAGGCATTCACAAACTGGCATCTTTATACCCAAACCTCTAGCTGTAGTGGCATATGCTAATGAGCGTGATGCGTAGTGAAGCGTTATGCAGGTGCACTTGGCATGAGGGAGCCGTCAGCATGCGCACGAAACAGAATCAGGCCTTCCCTGAAAACGGCTGTAATAAGAGCCGGATTTAGCTGCAGAAATCCATGGAACTTACACAAAAGATAGAGGTTTCCATTAACGTGAAGGGGAAAGATGAGAAACTCTGATCCCACCAGTAGGGGGAGACTCTGAGCTGGCCATCTGGGTGCTAATGTCAGGTCAGAGGCTGCAGATCCTGACCAAACCCAATAACTCATGACTGATACCCCAAGTCCAAAGCAAACCTCAGACAGCTCAGCAGAGAGAGAAACAAAACGTCGTTCTTCTTCTTAGAGAGAAAGAGAGAGAGCTAAGGTAGTAGAAATGGCAGAGTAAGAGAAAAGAGCGAGAGAGTATGTGTGAGAGGTATAAAAAGAAACTGAGAAAGAAGGACAGTGAAGATGACAGATGAGCTGTAATGAAAATGTAATATCTTCTTGGAATGAATCGTCTTTTGAGTGAACCTCTGAGCACCGAGCGTTTACAGTGTCCACATATTCTCTTGCTGCCGGGCAGGATTCCGCATCCGTGTCCCCCGTCCGGACCTCTCCCTGGGCCTCTGCGAGAGTCGCTCCCACGTTTAATATTCTGCTTGGCGGCCGAACCGGCTTCTCGAGGCTCGGAGCATGGTGGGAGCAGGAGGCAGGGATTATCCCTGCACGATTGCCTCCTCATCACTGCCATTGTGTCTCGACTCTTCCGTAATTACAGAGGAAATTACTTTGGGAGAGGAGAGACCGTGCTCAAGATGCAAGCACCCCAGACTCCCGATCCAAGACTGCCTCCACGCTTACTGATGGAACTGATGTCTCAAACACTCCTGGTAATTTAACAGCTAGCTGGAGACGTGTACAGCAAGTACACCCACACCCACACCCACCCACACACCCACACACGTCACCCCCACCTTCAATGCCTGTGTCATTTAAAGACAAATTAAATGCTTGAAGACCGAATTGTCTGGAGAGTATGAATCTTGCATTAAAGCGTGCAGTATCCACCTCAGTTTAACATTAATTACTTTACCCCTTTGTGGAGGTAATAACCATGAGACTCCTTACACAGAGGATGTCAGATGACTGAACAGAAACGTTTGGGCTGGGTTATATTACACTTTGTGCTATATTAGAATTTGGTCTAATTTGGCCAATCCTCAAGAATGTGGTTAAAAGTACAAAAGAAAAAAAGCACTCGATCTGTTTAAGACTCGATTGCAAAAACGCTTGGACAAAAACGGCCCATGGCCACACCCACACATCTAGCCACACCTCTAGCCACTGATGCATGTGTGCACGCGCACACCCACATCCCCACACACCCCCTACCTTGATGCCCACGTAGTCCACAGGGATAATGGGCTTCTCCAGGGTGGGAAGCTGGGCCTCGTTCAAGGGCTCCCCCACCATCACCCTGGTGGCCACATTAATGAAGTCCACACCGATGGTCTTGGACACGAAGGGGAAGGACCGGGAGGCGCGCAGGTTACACTCGATCACCTGCCAATCAGAAAATTACGCTACAAACGCAGCCCGCACTCACCAGAGAAGGGAAAGCTTGGCGAGATGGCGCAATCGTTACCTAGCAGTTGACCAGCGGCCATTACTCGGCGTGTTTCAACTGCCATGCTTAAAAATGCTGGTTACATTTTTATTTTTCAGCTTTAATTAATTAATAATTTCGTTTTTTAAAAAATGTATCGCTGTGAATATTAAATTCCACTTTTAGAAGCTGGTTGGCCCACAAGACATGGAAAACTCAATTTAACTTCTAAAGTCCACACTTATATTTCATAGGGAATCAAGCACCAATAACTTACCATCACATCGTTGCCTTTCACCAGAAACTGAGTGTTAAATGGCCCTGAAATCTCAAATGCCTTCGCAATTTTCCGGGTGGCAGTCTTCACCTGAAAATTCCCGTCAGGAAAAAAAAAAAAAGGAATAAAGTAAAATGACACGCAAGCCTGTGAACCATAACTCAAGTTTAAAACCTTTACTTATGCATGGGAGAGAGGGATCATATCAATCACGTTCGGGGTTACACGCGCGCCTTCGTCGAATCAGGACTGAACACGGAGAGCCAGACGTTACGGAAACGGAATGCAAAAGAAACTTTATATGACACCTATGACAAACCGAGCTGGACTTGGGAGGAAGCTGTTTGATCGCAGCACGGGGTGGGCGGGTTATTACTGCCTCAGCATAAACGACTTTCCGATCTGAAACAGGCTTCTTACTGCGTTATGATTCCGTCTGACAGAACGCATAAACATATATTGATTGTATGTCGGGATCAAACGCCGGAGTGCGTGACTCTCATCGGTCTGTGCTACACAACTTGACATGGAGAAAATCACATCAAGGAAGTGAAATGCAACATTAAAAGACAAAAAGGATGACAGACCTTCTCCAGGGCTCCTTGGCTGATGGTCTGGGTCGGCAGAATAAGTGTGGCATCTCCCGAGTGAACGCCGGCGTCCTCCACGTGTTCGGTAACGGCATGGGCCAACACCTAGAAGGACACCGGGAACACCAATCAGCCAAGCTGACCAAGGTTTGACTGGAACATTTTGACAACATTCAACATTTGACAACACTCATTCTGGTTACTTTTTAAAACAATATTTCTCAAGCCCCCCCCAAGGATGGAGACAAGGTAGTTTGGAATGTACCACAGGATCTTCCAGACAGCAAATAAATCCAACTCCTCCCCTATTACATACGAGTCGCTCTGAGGCAAAGTTAAAACAACATTAGGTTAAATTCTCAGCGTTTACAGTATGAGTATTAGTGACCATGTTCCCGTGCTGCGTTGTGCAATTCTTTGCTTATTAAAATCTCCGGATTGCCTCTGAACACACAAGTGTTCTAACTGACACTCCAAATGGGGGTGACATCGGTGAACCACACCCATCACAGCCCTTCTGTTGAACCTCGCAGCACAACTCGGAGACGTTTCAGACAGCCGAGGCACAAGCACTTGGCATCCTTTACCTAAAACACAGCAGATCAGTGAACTGTGGAACCCAAGCCAAGCTGGTGGGCTCCCAAAACCTCACCTCGCCATCTCCACCAATGAGATCACACTGTGAAAAAGGTTGCGTGGTGCTGTTCTTTATTTGACCACATTCACGAGGGCAGACGTGCTATTTGCATGCATGCCATCGCTTTCAAAAACGGCTGACGTCGATAAACCCGGTTCAAATCGGATTTGAAACGGCCTGAACAGATGAGATTGACTGACGTTCGAAGAAAAAGATCAGATATGTGAGTGGGGGGGACACAAATAAATTGGATCTGACAGCCTATCTGAGCACAGTTCTAATCTGTTTTGCTTCTTCCGCAAATCCAGCGCTTAGCTGAATAATCTCTGTACAGTAGACTCTCATCCCACGTCCATTTACTCTGCACCATTTCCCAATAAAGGTCTGCCAGGTATTCAGTGTTTCTAATGTGGACTGTTTGTAGGTCCCTGAAGACTAGACTGGCAAACCCTGCACTACAGAACACCTCCCCATAGGAGTAAAAGACTTCATCGCCCCTTTTTGCTTTTTCCACTGGCTTTTCTAAGGAGGCCTGTATGTGGTTTCTGGCACCTGCGCTGTTAGATTTGCAAGATTATTACAACATCCCTTACTGTAACGCCCGGGGCCTTCACGACTGTTTCCCAAACGCCTGTCCACAGCCACATTAGCAGTAGCGCTTACGGTTTAGACCGAGACCGTGGAAAAGCACAGATGCACTGTGATGAGAGCTTAACTCAGGAAAACTGCAAACCAAAACACAACCAGGATTTGCATGCATAACCACTTAACCCACTCTTCGAATTGGTTCCACAAATTTATTTATTTATTTTTTTTTAAAAAAACCAAACCCCCCTAATGAACTTATCACCTAGGCATGCACTCGACCAAGGGATGGATTGTCAACGTATCAGCGTAAACATTTAACCTGGCTGTTCGCACAAGACGAGCTGGTCTGTGGTATGAAAGGACAATGAAAACAGACAGAAGCTGAAGAGGACCAGACTGGGAGAGCAAAAGAACGGCGTTCCTAACGTGGCATCTAACATTTGTTTCCATTAAGGCTGCTATTATGGCGCGATAACATCCCTGTTCCAGAAGGTAACCCACAACAGATGAGAACCTCCATCTGCCTCGTAATCAAGAGACACTCGTGTGGCTCTGTGATTCGGAAGCACAAATTCAATCAGAATCAAGTGTTTCACATTTAGCTTTTGACCGATTTCAATTTAATGCATCCGGGTTTTTCTTATCTTTGCCAGATAAACCTCTGCCTAACCCGTTTTCATCGCTTCATGCATCATATCCTGCACGCGAGAGCACGCGCTTGTTGATGATGTGTACAGCAGTGCCGTGTGCATCACCGGAGTGCCACAAACAAGCAGCATTCGTGACAAGCTTTGCTTTAGGCACTCGTTACCGTGAGTGCGGTCTGACCTTGCCAGCCTTGGCTACGGCGTCCACTTCCACCTCTCGGGCGCCGCGGATGAACTTGGTGATGACCACCGGATGCTCCTGTTGTGTAGAAGAACAAAATGTGTGAAGATGGACAAGAAGACGGAGTCATGCTATAAGAGAAAAGACTGAACTGGATTAAAAACAAGATACAAAAGAAAATTCGTTAATCAGGGGAGCAAAACAATCAGTACTGGCATTGTTACAGTACGAAATACTTGTTTTTCATAATTAGCGAGCACAAGATTACAAATTAGAACAAGCCAAAAAGGCTAATGAACTGGAATATAAAAATAGAAAATAGAAAAATGAAAATTCCAAATCCAAATACAGGGTACTTTTAGTGTGGTATACAGCATCGGACTAATTTGCTGAGAGGCAGTGGGAGAATGGAGGGGCGGAGCCATGTTGCACCCATGCAGCCCTTTGATGGGAATCAACCAATAGCAACGAGTCAGAGGTCAGACTCAGCAAAGGACTCGTCACTCGACACCTGCCTTGAGCCATGATCCATCAGAACGAGCCTCTTTGAGGATCTGCCTTGGCAACACACAGAATGGATGTTCGTCTCGACGGAGGACAATGGTCTCTCAGACAGACACTCTGTGTATGGGTCCGCGCGTGCGCGTGTATGAGTGTGAGTGAGCGACAGAGAGAGAGAGACACCTTTTTTCTATTCTAAACTGTTTTTTTTATGTACTCGTCTTGAGCCCAGCCATAGCTAGACCTGCCACCATTTCAAGCTTGACTTTTTTTACTGCCTTAGAACAGTTTCTTTTTCATTTTATATATATTACACACACACACACACACACACACTTCTCATTTCTCCAAAACCTCGAAATACACTGCAATGCCACTATGACGAAAAGGCATGAGAGTCTAGGACGTTCTCCCTGTCCAAACACCTGTGATTCATTAAGCAATGGGAGCAGGTGATCTGAGATCAAAACAAGAAGCTTGGCACATATGGGCTGTAGACAGTGACTCTGAGAAGGAGTGGGGAGGAGCAGGTGAAGGGGAGGTGTTGGATGGAGCAGGAGGAGGAGAAGCTGTGGGGAGGTACATGCAGTGGGAGGCACAGGCAGTGGAAGGATGGTGGTTTGATGAACTGACAGGGCAGGAGAGAAAGACAAAGAATTAAAAAGACAAGAGACGTGGTTTGTAGGGGGTTAACGAATATGGATAAAGGGTGAGAGACAGGGAGACTGACAAGTCCATCAAGCAAAACACTAGTTACGCATGTAACTGTAGTCACACGACTGGTGGATGATCACAGGGGCTTTTACACAGGAGGCAAGTCTTTGCTCTGCTGGCTACAGACCGAGATCAAAACCAACCATGCAGTGAGACCGCATACAACATAACTGAGGCTGCATCTTCTCATGTCACACAACAGTCTGTTCTCACTTACCTTGAGTGAGCAAGAACCCTGGCGACCATCTACTACTCACATAAGCACAGTTGTCGTCTGCCGTCGTACAGAGCGGCAAACTCAGGGGTACAAAATATAATCTCAATGCACAGAGGGCCACAGGGTGTGGATGCCAGAGCTGGCCCCCCTCAGATAGGGCCTCCCAGCTGGGAAAGTAGGCCCCTCCACACCAGGAGCTCCCACGAAAATCCTCATTGCAGACACAACTGAACAAGAAACCGTGGCCAATAAAAGGAAAGGACGATCCATCCTCAGGAGTCCCTTGATCAATCACGTGCCGGGACGTCTGTGCCTGGGTCAGTTCTGAGAACCAATGCTGGCAATGGGTCCTGTCCAACAAGGCAAACAGATCCACTTGGAGTGAGCCCATGTTCAGAGGTTTTGTGCAACAGCCAACAGCACACATAACCTAGTGGCACCATAGTGGTTCACATAACAGCTTGTGCACAGACTGAGAACACGAGCATACATCTCCCCTGCTGGGCAAGGAGGAAGTGTGTGAGGGGACCAGGACGTGGACGTGGGCCACCCCAGATAGGCAATACACAGACGATCTCCAAGGTCAGAGGACTCTCAGGCAGTAGGGAGACATGTGCACCAGCCCACGTCTGGGGTGCACAGGGTACGGCTGGATACCTTTCAGGCACGTTTGGATTTGGGTGTGTTTGGACGTGGAGGGTCCGCATCACGGCCAACTGTGTAGTTGTGGTGGGGCCAAATACGGCACCGTTAGGTCCAGAACAACACTGGGTCAATCCAGGGTCAGTGAAACTAACATGAACTGAGATGCCAGGACAAAACCGACTCGTCTGTAATGGTAAAAGCTGGCTATTCTCCCAGTTTACATCGAGGCCCTCCGGCTGAATGTGGTCCAGCATTCTGGGTGTCTCTAAACGCGCACACCAGCCATTAGTCGAGTTATAGCAATATTTTCATTCCCTGAGCGATCAAAGAAGAAAGCCTGATGAGCAAGAACCTAAACTATGTCCTGAATGGCACAGCAAAGAAACCACTTGTGTTCTGAAATCACAGGCATGTGGAAATTCCCCATTCTTGACAACCAATTCTTCTTTGTAGACACTGTTGAGAATGGCTGCAGTATACAACCCATGAAGAGGTAGCACTTTTAAGAATGCATTTAAATCACAGGAGGTCCAAACTTGGATGTAGGCTTCTGTCTTACATAAGAACAATAAAGTAACTGAATAGAAGCCGTCTAGTGGAACATGAAGGTCCACAATATTGTTGCTCCTGGGCCTGGAGGAAACTGGGCACATGAACTGGGTGTCAAGCAACCCTCAGATAAGGTCGACCATCAATCTTCAAAAAGACCAGCTGCTGGGATGTGGCAGAGGTTCCTACACCGGTCAGGACACCTGAGGTCAGATGATTGCCAACTTTCCTCATGGGGTTTGGGAACCAAGAGAAAAGCCGCAGCAAAAGCAAAACGGTTGCTGGACACTCTGCTGCAGAGGATGGCTCAGCCCCGAGAAGGTGAAGCTAACTGTGGTTAGGGGGTCTGAACACCTCACACCAAATCCCCCATCTGGGCTGAGTTACACAAAGTCTGCATTTGATGCAGCTATGGAGAGGATATCAAAACCTCCATCCGCGGCGTGCCTACTGTGCAACGTGGGCTCCAGAGGGGCTACGGGGCTGCCGCGTCTGTGACGACATCAAGGGGGATTTTATTTGAGGCACGTCTGACAGGCGCAGCCCTGCTTGTTCAGTCAAACTCGGAGTGGATTTCTTTTTCTTCCGTGGCGTAGCTGGATTTTTCGGCCGGGCGGCGTTCGGTCGGCTTCCCCACCTTAGCCTGCACAGGCAGCCCTGATCCTTTCAGACGTCACCTCGCCTCTCCTGGCACTGAGCCAGCAGAATAACCACGCAGCTCGCGTGCAGGTTCGTTCCGAACCAAGACGTGATGAGCGTGAAATGGTGGCCACCGCACGACTCCGGCGCGTTTGGACGCAACGCGCGACAACCCCAAGAATGCATTACTGCCTAACTTTGAGTTTCAGCGTCAGGTCAAAGGCGAGACGGGTTAGAGACGCGAAGATGCAGGGCACGGCCACGGGTTCAGGAGCGCTGCGGATGCACGTCTGCGGCCAGGCGACGTCCGGACAAGGTTGCAGGTAGATGAAAGCTTGCGCAATTCAAGGCTCCGCTTCAGTCTTCACTTTACCAAAGTCAACAGAATTCCAACCACAGAAATGAGCTGTGTTCGAAAGGGATGAGTGGTTGGAAAATAAATCCATTGTTAATCCAGTCCCAATGTCAAGCTAGGCTCTAGGTACAAGGTGATAAGGAAAAGTAGGCCGTGAACAGCCCATAGTGAATGAAAACGATCACTTTGATGGCAAAAACAGACTGGAGGAAGACTGGTGTGTGACAGAACAACGCAGCCCGGGTGACCTCACGTAGCCTCACTCAGCTACTGTGTTGTGTATACATTTGTCATCCTGTATCAGCGGATTTGTAACTACACCATGAAAGTTCCCTCGTGGTGGTCAGGACGGAATCCAAGAGGGAAGATGAACCTTAGCCTAAGTGAGTGCACTGTGTGTGTGTGTGTGTGTGTGTGTACACAGAAAACGTAAATTATTGTTAATTTCACCACACTTAACCATCAAAATATGGGTCCTTAAATACAAAAGGTCTAATCTCAATACAACCGCCCAATTAAATATTTCCCTGAAGAAACAATTCACCACGGAGTGCACTCTTCAAGGGAGAGACAGTCACCGTACTGCATCCAGACTGGCCAGAAGTGACGAAGCTCTTCCTCCCCCTTAAAGCATATAGGGAAGAACTTTCTTTAATCTCCAGTCTTCCCCCGAGAGGCATGGAAAAGCCCCTTTAGGACCAGTACTGCCCCTCAGTCACAGATCCCGCACGGGTTCTGGAAAACTTGCAGATTGTATGGTACTTTTTTTTTTGTTTTTTGTTTTGTTGTTGTTAATATGAGTGACCTCCAGAAGAGGTGAGTTTATAGCATTTATACTGCAACATTCTTAAATCAGAGCAGTTCTGACTGATTTATGGTAACGTGTTCTAACTCTTGGTTGTAAAACCAACAATTTGGCGTGAGGTAGTGTGTGATCAGAAGAGGGATGGGCTCACCTGTGAAACCTGGGCTGCCTCCTCCAGAAAGCGCTTCATCTCTTCCTCACCATAGGCCACATTCATTGCCGAACCACTGAAGGGGAAAAAAAAAATTACAATAACCATGTACTATAAATGAAACAAAACAACTAATAACTTCATTTACAGCAGACCTGTCTGCTGCTTCTGATTTAGCCTTCAGGGAGAGCAGTGACTCAGCAGAGAATTAAGAGTTGAAGGACAAAACTGTGAAAAGGGATGAATACAAAAGAGGAAAGCAGGAGAGACGAATCAAAGCAGGGAAAGAGATCTCAGCCAGGCAAACTCCTAGGCTCCTCCGAGTTTAATCCATAATTTAATCCATAAATACTTGCCAGGACCATCTGAGATTGTTATTTCTGGCTGTTATGGCATCGTTAGCATTTTCCAAATGTCTTTTCATCTTCCCAAATGGCTGGACTCGTAGGCGGTCCATGCCGGGTTTACTTTTAACAAGCCGGACGTATATTCCTGAGAAACAGCATGCTTCATTCTGAACTACCGTCATTGACATGGTTCTTTGACCTGCCTCGCCTGACAGCACACGATGAGCTGTGAAAAGTCCAAACGTCACCCAGGTGCAAAGCATGCGGCCCAGGCGAACCAGCTGAGCGGAGCCGAGCCTGACAGGTGCAGTGTCACGAGTGGCGTTCGCTTTGTGCCACAGCCTGAGGCGCACGGAGAGCATTGTGGGTAGCGGTCGCGCGGTGTTAGTCGAGTGATGGGGCCTCTGAGACTCCGGTGCTGAGAGCACGGGCCTCGACAGGGTGGTTCTGCTGACGCACGAGTGCAAAAAAGAAACACAAAACAAGTTTTGCACCGAGGAGGTAAAAAGGTACACCGAGTACAGTTTTACACGGAAACCTACACGTTTGACAGGAGTTTTAACTGAGGGAAGCATGGAAGTCTGCAGTCTCTCCAAATACAGACTGGAAAAAATTCTTTGTTCCTGCACAAGCACTACTACAGCACCTGGACAGAGCATGTGGAAAAATGGGATTTATAGTAATATTCCCATAACATGGAATTTACAAAAGGTAGCTTTTCCTTCTTGATAAATGGTGATAACTTCATGACTAATGTCCATTAATGAGTATGGCACGTCCGATTGGTTCTTTGTCCGTTACGATGCACGTTTGTCCATGGTGTGAAGGAAGTACTGGTGATGTACAGCACACGCGGCGGGACGAGTCGGGCCTGGCCGATGGTACCCGCCACCGCCGGACGACCAGAGGATTGGGTGCCTTTCACAAACACTGGTGGCTTCACACTGGCAGTTACACCGATCGTTCTGATTATGGGCGTGTTGTTAAGCTTTAATGGATGTGGTCTTATAATGTTATCATCGCCATGCCACCTGCCGTGCTGTGCACAACAAGCCCACAGTAGCGGGATAAAACCACGATTTTCGCTTGGCTTACATCATGTTCAGGGACAAGTAGCAGAGTGGCTGTTAACAAACTGTCTTGAGCAACCTCTTAACGCCCAGAAATGAAATCAAAACAGATTAGAACAGCAGGGAGAACGTTTAATGCAAAGCAAGACTGAAAAAAAAGGGAAAATAAATAAATAAATTAAATGCCGCAGCTCGCGAAATTGCTCCTGTCGGTGGAGTCATTTAGGGTAAGTGAGCAAACTGACTCGCCCTCTAGCTGCGTGTGTGTGGGTGGTGTGTCTGTGTGTTTGACTTGCTCTCGCGGGAGAAGTGGCACAAAATGGCTGTCGAGAGGGGGCCTAATTTCCCCGCCAGCCGAGTGTGGAGAGCACGTGCCCGTGATTAGGAGCGACTGGGCTCTCCAGGTCCTGCCGAGTGTAGGCGTGGGCCTTGATGAGCCACGTATCTCGGGGACACGGCACTTTGAGCAATCAGCGTGTGTGATGAGTGCTTCAGTCACAACGCACCATGGTCAAGGCAGACATTTTGTCAACAGAGAGAAACAAAAGTCCCGTAATGTAAACTCAGTTATGAGAGGGGCATCACTTCAGCCCACGGGAAATGTCCAGAGTAGAAGAAACTCCATATTAGTATTTGAACAGTGTCTGTTCTACTCACCTGAGAACGTAGGACGGACGCAGGAGGCAGGGGTAACCTACTTTCTTGGCAAAGGCGAATGCATCATCCTAAACCACACACACACACAATAAAGAAAGTGTCAGTCAAGCTACTCTGTGCTCCTCAACTTCACATACTTTGTGACAGGAAGCAGACACGGGGGAGGCATCTAAACATGTGTTACTGGATCACAGAGCAAATCACTGCAGACCGAATATTACTTATTACTAGAAACTTATAAACCAACCAACCAAACAGTGAACCAAATCCAATGCCTTCCCAACACAATGCAGAAAACCAGCAGCCAAACCTAGGGGGAGCCCCCCACCACCTTCTCTGGATTTCTTTCTATATTATATATTTATTTTTCTCCAGTCTGAGTGAGACTGCTCTGAGCATGTGTGGTACCATACTGTCTGTGAATCATTCAAAGTAATGGCTCAAACGGCCGAGCGGCACAGCGCATGACGGACGCTGAGGCAGGACCTTTAGGAAACAATCCCCAGTCTCCGGAGCTACGGCACGGCATGTTCTAGTCAGCGCGTGAGCTGAAGTGCAAGGTTCAGGGCTCAGGACACTGTCCTCACCACGGTAACAAGGGGGCCAATTAAAACACAGACAGCGCCACGGGCACACCTGCCCCGTCCATCTTTGGCTCACCAGCCAAGGCTACAGGGAGCTGGCTGCGCCCTCGGAGCCGTCGGAGGCACTTCCGGACGGCATGCTCCTCCGCTGTTGGCCCATGCCTGACCCGGAAGCACTTGGCAGTCAGCAGGGGCACGGCTGGCGGTGATAGCTCGGTGCCGTGGGCACGTCCGAGGGTAAGAGTCGGGACTGGGTGCAGAAAGTGCTCACATGTAGGGCTGGAAGAGGGCTTTTTTTTTGGGGGGGGGGGTTCGATTGTATTTAAAAAATAAATAAATAAAAATGAATTAGAAAAAAGCAGTACAATGGATGCAATGCCTTAAATGAAATTAAAAGAAGAAAAAGCACTTTTACAGTTTTCGAGGGTCACTTCACGTAAACGTAACCAAAATAAACCCATCAAGTTTGTTTTTTTTTCCACCGTTTTGTTTGTTTTTGGAGAAGAATGGGTGAGCGCCGGCCAGTGCTGACGTTTCCGAGACGCTGTTCCCTGAGTGCAGCCAAGATCGCACCCCGAGTGTGAGAGAGAGAGAAGCATAAACAACAGACAATGGCTTCAGCACAACGTGCCGCGCGCCGTGCGAGACGGCCCAGACGGAGCTCACCAGGGTGTTGAGTGCCTGCCAGGGGGCCTGACCCACCCCCAGCTCATCGAGGATGGTGGAGAAGACGGAGCGCTCCTCCGCCCGGTCAATCTGCAGCGGGCTGGTGCCCAGTATGTTCACGCCGTTGTGGTACAAAGGCACGGCCAGGTTGTTGGGGATCTGGCCGCCGACGGACACGATGCATCCCGTGCAGCCCTGCAGAGGAGAACCAGGATGACACCAAGGAACCAGGAGCCAAAGTCTCCCAAACACTGGAAACAATCCCTCTATGGGTCACTGCAATATGAGCTAAACTAAACTCACCTAAACTAATCAAACTGGACTGATTTAAGACAAATTGGCCTCAATAGAAAAAAAAGAAGCATTTTATCCAATATCCAATACTCACATTTGCTAAAATCACACCATCTGAGACGTAGGTTTAATATGTTTAACATCTTTGGTACTGAAACATCTCTATGAGGCAAAAAGTACATGAGCTCCACTTAAAGAATTTAAAGCTACAATTTATTCAAGACCACCAAAGCCACATTACAAACCAGGACCTTGTAAATGGGACGTTCGGACTTAAAAAAAAATTAATTCGCTATATCCAAATGTTGCTAATTCGCTATATCCAAATTCTCTCTCTCGCTCACGCTCGCTCTCCCTCACACACACACACTTTCCCTCATCCTTTCATGAACGAGGCAGGTCACAGATCGGGCTCGGTGTCTGACCCTCCACACTCCTCCTCTCCGCATACACACCCTGCCTCGGACGTCACCCACACCCTCGCTCACCCACACTCCACGCTGCCTTTCCGATTCCCTGCGCCCCGTTGCCAAGGCAACGGCACAGCTGACACCTTCATTACCTATGCACAGGTTTTGCCGGCTTCTACCGGGTTCACTCACGCTCCTCCTAATACAGTGCCAATTACCGCGACACGACGTCTGGGAATTTCGACGCAGGCAGCGTTCTGTATTGGGATCGCGTTCTGCCCTTGTTCCCGCTGACAGACAAACACTTAATCATTCCTGGATCTGTTTGTCACTTAAACAGACTTATAACGAGGGGGGAAAGGAAAAGTCAAGGGGTTTATTATGACCACGGCGGGGCCCGCGTTCGGATGTGATCGGCCGTCTCTATGGAGACGGAGGCAGCGGTACAGATACAGCGCCGGCTTGTCTTGATGTCCTCAAATAGCCCCTAGTGAGCTCGCTTCTAACGAGTTGCTTACACACTGTTGGTAGCGACTCACACACGTAGACATTAATCAGGGTTCAGTTCCATAAGAGGCTAATTGATGTTATTTCTAACAGCCTTCAGCATCATGGGATTTTTTTGTTTTGGGTTTGTTTATTTATTTATTTATTTATTTATTTATTTTTGGTAGGTCGAGGAGAGTCCAACTCTGATGCATTCTAAAAAGGTCACAGCAAGCTAACAAAGACTTCTGAAAGTCGCATGGGAGATTCCAGACCAGGTAACCCCAGTGGTGCACCCAGGTAACCCAAAACATAAAAACCCTTACACTCGCATGGACCAAATTGTTTTGACGTGGCTCGTCTCCTTCGTACGCAGTCATATATTACGGTTTATTTTTCCAATTGTTTACCACTTCCTGCGTATTGGGTATGAAACAAGAGAACTTCTCTTCCCTCACCCCCCTCTTCCTTCCAGGCAGGAGCGCGGATGCATGCTCATCACGTCCTGCCGCCGAGCCAGTCGAGCTGCGTGTCAAGAGGAAGGCTCGGGGCTGAGCTGTGCGTTAACAAGGCCGCTGCTCCTGCACCGGAGCGCACAAAGGCAGGCAATCTCCGCCCTTGAAGCTCGGAGGAACGCCAGTCTGGTTCCGGGTATCCCCGCGTGGTCCGAGCCTCCGCCCGTGCTACTCTTAAAAGGTCCGCGACAAATTGAGCACGTCGACGTTCTCGAAACAAAAGTGCTTTGTTTCTTGCGAACGTAATGACGTCTCAACACCGCGTAGCCACGTATGGCTATGGGACTCACATCAGGACACCCATGACAAGAAAAATCATCATGGCCAGTGCACGCAAAGGGAACTGGTGCGCGGGAGCGACCCCTCGCCCTGACGCCCTGACCTCACCTCTTGCTGGTTGATGTCCAGGATGCGCTCCAGGGTCAGCTCCTCGAAGTAGAGCCGGTCGCACTCGTCAAAGTCGGTGCTGACGGTCTCGGGGTTGTGGTTCACCACCACCGTGCGCTTCCCCATCTGTCTGAGGGCTCGGATGCTCGACACGGCGCACCAGTCGAACTCCACGCTACTCCCTGGGGGCGGGCCGGGGGAACGGGGAGACGGTAGGAGGCAGAGTCAGGGCGGAGTGCCGCTTACTCTCCGAGTCACGGCAACTCAAAGGCACTTTAAAAACACACACCGTGAAAGGAGAATACCCATGCACGCTGCAAACTCGATTGGCCACTGCTCTAATTCGGTATATTAGGACAGAACCTTTTTAAGAATTTCAGTTAATCTGAGGACCGTCGGTCCTTCTGTTGGTTCAAACCTCATCACATCCCAAAATAGCGACAATCATTTATTTGATTGGGCCGCCAGCACTGAGTATGCGCTTGAGGAATGCTTGGTGGGTGACGGTGAATGTGGGATCCTGTACATCTTGACAGTCCCACAGAAAGCGGGCGCGTCCTAATCTCCGTCATCCCGCGGACCTCGGCTCCGGCCTGAATCCATCAGACCCGAGCAAGGTCTACGGGACGGAGCTCGGTGTCTCCGTGAATGGGAACAAGGGGAAGGAAAACGTGCAGCCGTGTTTGGCAAAGGGGGACATTTCCAGCAAATGACTCACCTATGTGATAAGGACCGCAGCCCAAAACCATGACACCTTTATCTGCAAAGTGCAGGTCATGTTCCTATTGGGGAGGAAGAAACAAATGAAGGTCCTTCACACTCTACACTTGAATGTCACACAGAGCTAACTCACGAGGCACAAAGTGTGTCTTGCGGAGAACATGAACAATGCGCGTAAAAAGCTTTAATGACTGACATTAAACCCCTACCTTTCTTAAATGTCTTAATGTATTTTACTGTTAAACTCAAATGACTACAATGTTTGGATTTTGACTTTTTTTAAAAATCACAGCTATGCTATGTGCACCAGAGGTCAATTAACACACCACAATTAACATCAATTAACGAACCTTTCACTTCGTTAGTGTCATCCTAGTTTTTTGCAGTTTATTATTAACTGTCTTCTTAATGCCAAATGTATGAGTAACTGCCCTATGAATAAGTGCAGGACAGGTGTAAGTGCGAGAACACTGGCTCACCTGCCCGTGGTAGGTACAGTACAGGTAGTTGGTAACAGCAGGGTATTCTGCCGCAAGGGTGTCAATCTAACAGACAAAACAGACAGATCAATGAGGTAGATACAAACAATTAAATAGATAAATGCAGATCAATGAAGAAAGATATATACAGACAGAGAGAGAGAGAGAGAGAGAGAGAGAGAGAGAGAGAAAGGCAGATAGATAGATACAGACAGACATTTCAGAATTAAATAGACAAATACAAATGATAGACAGAGACAGTCAAACAGACAGACAGACAGCCCAACAGAGCGTGCACGGTTCAGTCAAGCTCATAAGTGCGGCTGGATCTCCTGCTTGGAGCAGGAGGTGCTGACCTGTTTGACCCAGGGCTGGATGTTGTGGCGTAGTCTCAGGGCTCGCACGTCTCCCTCTGAACTGCCCAGGGCCCTCCCTACCTGGCGGTCTGAGAAACCCGCCTGCTTGGCCTTCAGGAGGAGATCACCTGAGACCGTGGAGCTGTCAGCCAAAAGAGAAGATCAGCAAAGCAGACCGAGGCACGCCAAACTTCTTGATCGTCGTCTCGTCGCTAAATGCTAAATGTGATGCTCATCGAGATTAGACATGATCATTTTTAATGATTATTTAACTTCACAAATTCAATTGAATGCCAAAGTCAAAACAAGGGAATAGGTTTGCATTAATCAAATTCATTTTTGGCAAGAGCTCATGAGGAAAATTTGTAGAAAATCAACATTAATGTATCAGTTTTGTATCATCATCTGTGTAAGTAAAGTGCTTGTAAACCCTTTGTACTTCACAATTTTGAATCTCTCAGAGACAGACAGACAGACTCAGCTGGAACAGTGGTGGCTGCGGCAGGCCTGTTTAATTACACTGAGCAGAGTACAAATGCAGGCTGCTCCGCTGGGTGGTTTCCTGGTGCCATGACTGTTGCTATTAAAATGCCTTTGTTGTCGCTGTGCCGGGAAGCGGGACTGCCAGTTTCCGCGGTTCCCGATCGGCACTTTAGCGAACTAAATTACACTGCAGACGCGGGCAGCGCGCCAACTCTCCTCGTCAGGTGCTACGCGTTACCATTAGTGCCACACAACACGGGCAGAAACACTGCGATTACACCGCTGCCAGTGTGAAATAAAGCTAATGTATCTCGCGATGTGTAACATGTATAGGCAAAGGTGAAAGCCTGGCCTAGTGCTGTTCGATTCTTTAATCCTTTCTGAAAACACCTGGCTATTGGGCGGGTCTTTACCTGGAAGGTGTAAAAATGCTCCATGTGAAACAGAATGCTCATGATGCATCAAAAACAAAAACAAAAACAGCAGGCGATTCATGACTCATTTGCATTTTACAGTTTTCCACCATGTCAAACTTGCCGGGGCCAATACTGTGACAATAATTAGCATGCAACATGTCACACGGCCCTAATTATGGCAGTAAAAATAAACTGCCTTTGGATTTGGAGTCCTCAAATGACCCTCCCCAGCTGTTGAGTCAGCTACAACAGAGAGCCCCACAGACCAGTCAGACGTTAGAACGTCAGGGTGCATGGATGGAAGCACCGAGCAGCTACCCACGCCCGCACGCACCCCGACTGTGAATTTTCACTAGACGTACTGAAAGCTTTCCGCGACTTGCCGAAGAAAAGACCAAACGCGGCATTTCATATGGACAGAAATAAGGTGGTGATGCACATTAGGCTGCATAAGTCACCAAAAACCCGAGTGAACAATTCACACTAGAAACAAACCGTCGCACTGCTTAACCAACACAGCGTGTTGATTTATTGACTAACCGATTGACAGATTTTTTTATAGGATAGTTTTAATAGGATATACCAACAGGAAACAAGTCACATGACGATTTTCAACTGTGGCCCCAAACACAATGCATTTCACTAGTGACACACAGGCGTGTCCGCACCAGGCCGGAATCGTGCGGTATCATTATAATGAAGGCACGGCTGACGGAACACATGCACTGGGATCAGCTGCTTAATGAGTTCTTAGTTCAAGACAGAAAGTCTGAGCCCAAGTAACCATAATGCAGTCAGGCTTTGGTCTGTAGTGCAACTCCATGGACCGTATTAGTTTGTTCTGTAAATGCATGGTGTGTGACGACCACAGGTCGCTCACGGTCGAACGTCCGCAGGCATGCGCGTGAAAAGAAGCGTCAACGTGCACGAAAGCGCCACTTACGTCCACAGATGAAAAACACTACTTCAGGGATCTTAACGAACGCTTACTGGCTGAGAGCGGAGATTCAGGTTTGAAACACATCCCCACATCGCCATCTAGGGGCCGCCACGGGAAACTCCATGGTTTTTCTGCCTTTACCAGCGTTGTACGGGAACGCGTGCGTTCCTTCCTCTGCTCGTCCTCACGTTTCCACGCACGGGTAATGTCTTCTCGGGGTAAAGGCCTGAGGCGCGTACGCGCTCGCACCTCCTTACCTGTTGTGCTGAGTCAGGTGCTGCTCCAGCTCCGTAATGCGCCGCAGTTTGTACAGGAACCACTTGTCGATGGCCGTGAGCTCGTGGATCTGGTCCACGCTCACTCCGTCGTGCAGCGCCTGAGGAAAGGTGAAAAGGCGTCAGAGACGCCACGCTTACACGCGCTGGCTCAAAATTAGGTCGCATGACATCCAGATTTAAAAAAACAAACAAACAAAAACAACAACAACAAAAAAGACCCCAGTTGTTTAGGGAATTGGGACAACAACATTGGCTGGCTCATTGCTAAAGGGGAAGTGGTGGTCCTCGACTGCAAGATGTGAGCACACACTGGGGTGGGGTGGGATGGGCTGAGGGAGGCTGTAAATGATATGGTCCACTGTTGCCGTGGTGAGGGGTCCACTGGAGCTCCAGGCCAAATCAGCACGTGGCCGTCGTTAGCCATCCTCTTCAGCCAAGAACATAAATGGGTCTCGGGGGAAATTACGCACCCAGGGACCGAGCATGAGATTACAGTGGACCAATTACTCGAAGGCCGACCTCGAGTTATTGAAATTTTGCAGCTTGATACAATTTGGGCCATTAGTTCTTAATAAATGTGCCAGCTCCAATAATTCCAACACGTGCTGATGACGTATCGGGCTTCGGATGGGAACAGGCTGCACCCTTAAAAGCAGCACGGAGACGCCGAGACCACGACAACAAAGCAAAACAATACAGAAACGAAGAAACGAAACCCGTTCACCCTGTACAAACACGGAATAAAAATCCCTCGTAAGATGACATCCAAAAAAATAAAATAAGCACATTTCAAATGTTATGTCTACTGGCTATTGAGTTACCGCCAGGCCAAGAACTTCTGTATGAAGTGTAGGACAGCCACTGAGGGTCAAACAGCAGCAGCAGTATGTAACAGCAACTAGAGGGGGTCTGCAGCGCTTCGGTTACATCTCTGCACTAGGCTCCATCATTTTTACCCAGGGTGCCCGGCTGGTAGCTGGACCACGGCCCTGTATTCAACATACTTCTAATGAACCATGCCCCTACTACTCAGAACCGCCCCACTGGAGGGGAGTAGCTCAGTGGTTAAGGTCCATGACTTGTAATCAGAAGGTTCCTGGTTCAAGCCCTACCACTGCCAAGTTGCCACTGTTGGGTCCCTGAACAAGGCCCTTAACCCTCAAGTTGTACTTAGTCATAATTGTAAGTTGCTTTGGATAAAAGCCTCAGCTAAATGCTGTAAATGTAAATAAGCAGATGTCAGATGTGAACCATCAGACATTTGGTCCAAAAACGTATGGTCGCCGTGTCATAACATTGGTCACCATGGTAATGGGTGGGGCGGGATGTCTGCAGCAAACGGCCCTTGAGTGACGAGCTCCTGACAGCTCGGATCCTTTTTACACTGGGACCACCTGTCGGTCACCTTGGCGATGGAGAAGATGCGTGTGCTGGAGGGCACAGCGAGCTCTTGCCGCAGGTCGAACTCCTCCGCCCACGACCTCTTCAGGGGCAGGAACGGCACGAAGCCGTCCACCGAGGGGTGGCACATGCGCAGGGCCTTCTGGATGCTCTCCTCGAAGGTGCGACCCACCGCCATGACCTGACACAGGGGAGGGGAGGAGAGGGGAGATATAAGCAGGAGTCAGCTGTGAACCATTGTATCAGATGCCTGGTACAGAGGAGCACCGCTCCGAGCGCTTCCCACCTCTCCCACGCTCTTCATGGCACTGCCGATCTCCCGCGACATGCCGTGGAAGCGGTCCAGGTCCCAGCGAGGGATCTTGGCCACAATGTAGTCCAGGCTGGGCTCGAAGCAGGCAGTGGTCTTCTCCGACACCGCATTCTTTATGTCAGGCAGCGCGATGCCCAGCGCCAGCTTGGCGGCCACGAACGCCAGGGGGTACCTGGGGCGCGGGTGAGGGGCAGTGTGATTCAGCACACGGAAGAGAAAAGCGACTCTTGGTGCGTGCAACAAAAGGACAGTAGCAGTGCTGTTGTAGCTCGGCCCATTCTGTTTTAAACATTACAAAAAAGTTTCCCCTCTCGCAACACGGTCCAAGTAGAACTCGATATTTCAGCATCGTTAGGAAGTAAAAACGTTTTTCACACTTTTTTTTTTAAATAAGCAAAAAATAAATAAATCCATTGTTATTCCAATTTCGTTCCCTTTCCCATCAACACATTCAAGATTTTTATTTATTTCTAAATATATGGATTGATTTCACACTAAAACAACCAGGGTGGTAGGTGGGTGTTTTCAGAAGCTGGTGCACATTGTTTTCAGCCTTTGGCACGCGTCCTCCCTCAATATTTCCGCGACAAACGCAAAACCAGAGACGGTGCGAATCGCGCGCTTCCAACACGGACTTCAAACCCAAACTTCTTTTTTCGCAGGTGAAGCGCTCACAAAGTCGCCAACACCCGTTTTTCAGCCTCCTCTCCAGCCTGTGGTGCCAGACTCGCCACTAGAGGGCGCTAGTGCGATGTCATGCCTCTGTGTCCCAAAGCAAGGTTCAAAAGCCAGTCAAGACAACATGCGACTGATCTACTAGGTCTGATCTGCTAATAACATTATCTCCTACCAGCTGGCCACTACGGAGACAGACGAGAAATAAGCAGAAATAAGAAAATCGAAAGTTCGCATGTGGCGAGGCCGCCGCCTGGGCGTCTTACCCCGTGGCCTTCGAGGCTAGTGCGGAGCTCCGGGAGAGGCGGGCATTCACTTCGATAATGCAGTACTCCAGCGAGGTCGGGTGGAGGGCGTACTGGATGTTGCACTCGCCCACAATGCCCAGGTGCCGCACCACCTTGATGGCCGTCTCCCGTAGCATGTGGTACTCCTCGTTGGACAGCGTCTGGCTGGGCGCCACCACAATGGAGTCGCCTTGGCGCGGGACAGAATAGAGGGTGGAGGTTGAGGGGAGGGCTAAATGGGTGCTGCGGGACCTCGCGGCAGGACCTTTTTAAATGTCACACGCTGAGCTTTTACACCGAACTATTTTAAAATTTGTGTTCATGTGTAGACCTAGAATGTGTTAACATGCTGTTGCTGACGTGAGGAATCTTTCCAGCATCTTACAGGAGACAAGAACCATGTAAGGACTGTAAACTTTGATCTCCTACATACAAGTATTTAACATTAATGAAGTCTGTGAGCTCTGTGTGCTTTCAAATTCCTTGATGGCACAAGGATTCAGTCCCAAGATTGTAAAAAAATATTTTAAAAAATAATCAATCATTTACATACTTAAATATGTAAATAGAGGCGTGGGGATGTCATGCCAGGTGTGGTGCTCACTAGCTGAGTGTTTGATCATATGCATAAAGGACCGACAGCGAGCTACACCTGTGTGGATTCTACACCTGTGTGGATGCCCAATGGGTCAAAGTTCTCCATGTTGCAGACGGTGACGCAGTTGTCGGCCACGTCCCGCACCACCTCGTACTCCACCTCCTTCCAGCCCAGCAGGGACTTCTCCACCAAGATCTGACTGCTCATGGCCAGGGCCTGCATCAGGCGGAGACACAGAAGAGACATGGAGGACATGCGGGGGGGGGGGGGGGGGGGGTGTATGAGGGGCCGCCACAGCGGTTCTCGCCCGAGGACCTTGGGCCATACCCACGCTAGTGCGTCCTTCCTGCCCTTTCCCACCCAGTCTCTAAACCTGGGATTAAGGACACAAATTAAATACTTTTCCGCGCTACCGTCCACCTACTGCCAGTGTTCTCATCCGAACGTTCTGTATTCCTTCAGTTAGGAGTATTCTTTAAAACAACACCACATGCATTTTAAATTCCAGAGTGAGAATGAACCTCCGAGGCTGATCAGTACTTTAACATTACAAAGGAATGAGAGACGTCACCTGATCCTTATTTAGCGCTGAAAATCTGATTGCTGACGTCCGTTATGCTACTGCCGTGCAAGTGAGAGAGCCCATGTTTAACGCAGGGGGTGAACCAACCAACCGAACAAAACAAACCAAATTGCGTGATGGTCCAACCGGGTTCCTGCTACACGTTGGTCCAGGCCCCGGTGAGGAACCTCGAGGCGCTCGGGTTTTAAGGCGTGGCGTGCAGCACTTGCTGCGCTGTCGGGCGTTTTGCATCTCACCTTGGTTGCGATCTCCTCCAGCTTGCGCCCATCAGCGCAGAGTCCTGAGCCGAGGCCTCCCAGGGCATAGGCCGAGCGCACCATAACGGGGTAGCCAATGCCTTCTGCCGCCTTCAGAGCGTCTGCCACCTACGGGAAAAGGAGGGGGTGGGGGGCGGGTCATTACCATGGCAACGCGGGGGGTAACGCGCTGAGCTCATCGTCGCCACGGCGAAGCTGGGGTTAAGACGTTGGACTCACCGACTCCACGGCGACACTGGGGGCAATCTTCTCGTTGATCTCCATCAGCTTGTCCGCAAACACCTGCCTGTCCTCCGTGGCTATGATGGACTCCACAGGGGTCCCCAGGACCTGCACGCCGTACTGCTGCAGGACGCCGCTGCGAAACAGCTCCACCCCTAACCACGAGGTCGGGACCGTCACAGATCACACACATCCTCACTGCACTTACACGGCCACGGACGCACTGAGCATTCCACCACGTCTACGCACTTTATTTAAATTTAAAAAGTAAACGAATGAATGAATAAATAAATGCATACGTAAACAAAATTAACGGGCCAACGGACGAGCAAACAAGCCACACCTCTATGAGGCGCAAACAGGAAGTGCAGCGAGGTTTCGGTCCTCGCGAGTGACTCACCGCAGTTGAGCGCCGTCTGGCCGCCCATGGAAAGCAGGATGCCATCAGGCTTCTCCGCCTTGATCACGTCCGTCACAAACTGGGGCGTGACGGGCAGGAAGTAGACCGAGTCTGCCTGCTTGTCGCCCACCTCGTTGGTTTGGACCGACGCGATGTTGGGGTTCATCAGCACCGTCTTCAGGTTCTCCTCCTGGCACAGGGAATGGCCTTTTTAGCCAACGCAGCCCACGTGATGCAGGAGACGCATTTAAATCGCTAATTTGGGATTCATATTGGCAATGACTGCGGCGACTGGTCCATAAACAGTGAGTTTTTAGTCATAAATCACACAAGGAAAAAATTAGTCAACAGAGGGCAAGACTCTCTGGTTATGGACCGATGTCATTAGTTACAGAACAGTAATTGTGGCTTTTTCTATGACTTGCCCGTTTATGTGCCTGTGTAGTTGTATCCATTTATACCAATTACGCTCTTGTACTAGTTGGGAGGTTTTTTTGTGAGAAGAATTACTGTGGCCCGGCCACCATTAATCAACTCCCAAACCGGTGAGGTCTTTGCCTTCAGAGTGAACTGTGTGGCTTGTGAACGCGACCGGGACAGCGGTGGCCTCCTCTCACCTTCATAGCTTTCACCGCCTGCGACCCAGAGTAGTCGAACTCCCCAGCCTGGCCGATGGACAGGCCCCCGGACCCCAGCACCAACACTTTGGAGACCTGCGCAGGAGTGGGAGGACAAAACCAGTCAACATGAACGTCAGGATCAAAGGTTCGAGTGGGTTACAGACTCAAATCGGACTAGGACGGTGTTATTGGGAAATGGCACCCGGATCACCTCCCGTGTGCGTGGCTCTGTTGCCCTCACCTGGATTTTTGGGGGAACTGCAGGCTTTTTTGGCATCACGGACACAATGGTGCCGTCTTTCCCTTTTTTTATCAGGGACATGAAGGCATCGAACAGGAACTGTGAAAACGGAACAAATCAAAATAATTACGGCGAGGCTGAGGTGCATCGAGACGACTCGCGGGATATGCTGCGGAGTTCGAGTGTCGTGGAGGTGTTTCTCGTTATCGTCGCGTGGTGCCACGAGCTCAGCGCGATTTAATCGTGTTTTCCGCAGAGCATGAAACGTTATGTTCAGTTATAATTAAGCTACATGTTCCTGCACGACCCGCGAGGAAGCGCAGGATCAATCGCAGCCTTGGTACGCGAGCGGGCCGCCTCCGGTACCTCTGTATCTGTGGGTCCTCCACGGGCCTCTGGGTGGAACTGGGCAGTGAAGATCGGCTTGGTGCTGTGCATGATGCCCTGAGTGAATTAAACAAAGCACAATTACCTGGATGCCTTTTTCCTGGAGCATCTCCATCAAAATGTTTCAATACTCCATAAAGACTCCACTCTAAAGGAATCGTACTAAAATGCTAATAGGAATAACAACATATGCATAATAAACTCTCGGGGGGGGAGGAGGAAATATCACTCATGCTCGTCTCTGACTGGCCGGTGAGGGCCAAAGTTGGCGGGACCGGACAGTCATCCCCTTGTTACTGCGCGAGGCTTCGGAACATGGGGGGGGGGTTTCTGACCTCATTGGTGCCGTCGTTGGCATTGACGAACAGCGGGATCCAGCCAGGAGGCAGTGACTTGCTGTCGATGCCGTAGCCGTGGTTCTGGGCCGTGATGAAGGCCTGGCCCGTCATCATGTTCAGCACAGGCTGATTCTGGCCCCTATGCGCACACACACACACACACACACACACACACACACACACACACACACACACACACACACACGTAGATAGCGAAAGCTGCATTAAAGACACACGCGCTGGACACAAAGGCCTTGTTTGCACCTGGACGCTCCACACGTGCTGAGAAGCAGGGTTATATCTGGATTTGTAACATCCGTATAAAAACGCAAGTGTAAAGCCCCGAGACACATTTAAAAACGCATCTCAGTCAGATCGCTCCAACCACTTCAGTAGGTGATCCGAGACACATTTAAACCAGATGTTATTACAAATGGAAAGCACATTTGTCTCTCCAAACCACATATGAGAATGCAGCCTTCATTCCTCTGACTTTAGGACATTCTGAGGCACGGAAGACACTTAAACCTTCTTTTACGTGTAGAGTAACAAGAGAAGCAGGGCAGCAGAGGAATGAACGCTGGCTGTCAGGGGGTACGAGCAGAGCAGCATTTTACACGACAAATGCCAATCAGATTGCAGTCTGGCCAACAAAGGAATCGGTGCCTGAGGACAGTAAATGGAACTGTATGTAAGGAAAGGCTGACTTACATTAAGGCTTAGGATGGAGGACTTTATAAAAGAGAGATTTATATGGAACATAAAGTATTGATCTGGCTACATGGTACTGAATGACTAAGGTGAATACGCCAAAGAAAGGGTTTTATATTATATTATATACACACACACACACACACACACATTTTAGCAAATATGTGATGAGGAACACGTGTCCATCTATGTCAAAAAGGGCATTACGAACAAACTTGTGTCCAGGAACATGCGCAGGTTAGTTAATATGCTCACCATAAAACTGTCAGGAGTCAATGCAGTACACAGAAACCGCCAAATACGCACTGAGTTTCTTCAAGTTTTGAGGCCCTGGGTGTACTGGGCTGATCATTAAACGAGCCCGGGTCAAATCTTACACAAACAGCCTTTTGTCGGTGTGGGTACATAAAGCAACAGGGGCGTGTGTTCACCAGACCGCTCGCGTGACTCCAGATGCCCTCGTACCTGTTCCCCATGGGGAGTTTGTAGGACTGAGCCCCAGCAGCCAGGGCCGTGATCTGGTTCCCCATGCAGATGCCAAACACAGGCTGGGGACGGTTGCTCTCCAGCACCTGGCGCAGGGAGACAGCGAATGAGCACCAAGCAACATTAAGGCCAGAGCGCATCAACATGCTAAAATTGGAATGCAAGGCTGTACCAGTTCTCCGAGTAACGCAGTAACTCAATTGGTTATAGGTACATCTGTATCTGGAGATGTGATGTGATCCCCTTGTGGCATTGCTGTTTCCATGGAACCCGGTTTTGTTTTCGCCTCAGGCCTTTCTGCTCTGTGCACAACCCCCCCCCCCCCCCCCTTACCCTCATCTGTTCTGATCGACCCCCGATTAACCCATGTTGACCTGCGTCTGTCTGTGCAGCGTTTCCTTTAGTACAGATGCCAGCGTCTCCAGGCTGGTGTCTGCTGGCCATCGTAAAGGTTCTGGGAGCCGGTTCAATAAACCTGCTTCATGTCTGCGCTTGTATCTGGCCTCTCCTTACTCAGCACCTGGGCTGTTCTGCTTAGTTTTGTGCTCCAGCGATATCCGCCTGTCTGCCTGACCTGGTGCCGTCTGATCATTTCTCTGAAATGAGTGCATCTGATGTGAACCTGACCTAAAGAGATTAACCTTTAATTATACTGTAGTGAATGATTTATGTCACTATTGCAGTTTTATATTTTCTTTTATATATAGACACACACATATATATATAATATAATATACACACATATACATATATACACACACACACACACACACACGTCTGCATGAAGCTGGGAACTGTGGGTAGGATGCAGACTGAGGTGCTACCTTGCGGACGTTCTGGATCAGAGTATCGGCCAGAGCCGGGTCTCCGGGTCCGTTAGAGAGGAACAGGCCGTCATACTCCAGGCACATTAGGTCCTGGTCCCATGGAACCAGATGTACCTCGGCACCATGCTACACACACACACACACACACACACACACACACACACACACACACACACACACACACACACACACACACACACACACACACACACACACGTTTAGGTCTGAACCATGATTGCATCAATAAATGCAATAATTAAATGTTTACAAACTGCCTCTGCAATGCACATAAAAACTACTAAGAATACTGATTGATGAAATGTATTATTTATTAAACTTTTAATAAATAATATAGCTAAACCAATAAAATATATAACACTGGACACCTTAAAATAAATATTTTTGTTAGTAATACTGTGTATTTGAAACCAGTTTACAATTGTTTTGTATTTTACCTAAATGCCCTTTATGCATATAGTTTTGCTAAAGCTTCACCCAATGTACCTTACTGTGGTTATCATGTTCTCAGTCATTCAGATCATTTCACTGTGTAATATTAGTTTGACTAAAATGTGGGGTAAATCCCCCAGGCTCAGTGGCATTTCTCTTCACATAATTAAACTCAGATAACTTGAAAAATATCTTTAAAAAACTAAACTGAACAGCCTCGACAGGCCAGCATAACTGTCCTACCTTAACAAGCAGTCTGATTATGTTGTGCTTAATCCCACAGTCAACGGCCACCACTTTGATTGGGTTGCCTTTCCCGAAAACCTGCGTTTCCTACAGAGATGAGAGGGGTGTTACATAATGCACACAAAGCCAACAGCCAACAAAAACAGCAGCAGCAGCAGCAGCAGCAGCAATAGGAGCAACTGCTGCTAAACTCACAATTACCATTGTAGAGACCTCAGCCACAAGATTCCGTTTATTTGGGTCCGTTATTTCGACCGGCTGCCCTTCAAACTCGATCTTCCCCAAGACTGTACCCTGAGGAAAGAAATAAGAAAAACTACAACTCACACTGTACCACAAAAAAAAACAAAAAAAAACACAAGGCGTTTCATTTTCAGACAGGCCCTGGGCGGGGGGCGGGGGGCGGGGGGTTCTGAACTAAAGAAAACGATGACGCCTACCTTATCTCGGATGATTTTGGTCAGCATTCGGGTATCCACACCGTACAGAGCGGGTACCTTCACAAACAGGTAGCAGGTGCACAGTAGGCCCAAACAATTAGGGAAAACAAAACAAAAAACACTTTCAATTTACAGCCAAAAGCTCAAGAGAGTTTAGGATGTTTGAGATGTTGCATACCAACACTGAGTTTCAGTATTGTTTTTAATAACCCCCTGCCTTTTCCTCCTGTGCAAACCAGCAAGCCAATAAGCCTTAAGGCTGTTCTATTACTTTATCAGTGAGATCTGTCTATCTCCAGTCAAACGTGTCAACACAACTCTGCCTTCTGCAGCACACCTGGCAGAACAGGTAGCGCAATGTGCCAACACCACGAGGGTGATGGGCTGACTGTTCCCAGGAGCACGCATGGAACAGATGATCCCTCACATACACACATGCTCACACTGCAGGTCACTCTTGATATATGTCTGATTAACCAGCAGTGATTAACCGGTGAGATCTTCTTTACCACACATACATCGGTGTTGCAAGAGTTTCTCTCCCACACACAGGCGGTGCGAGAGCTCCCCCCCCACACACATATATATCAGCAGTGCGAGATCTTCTCTCACACATATCACCAGAGGTCATCTCCTGCACATACCTTCTCCTCCTGCAGCCACTGTGCCAGAGACTTCACTGACTTCCAGTGACTGTAGTCATGGCTGTAGTCCTGCACCAGCAGTCCTGACACCTGCCAACAGCACATTCACACACATGCTCAAAATGCCACATCATGATGTTAAGCCAATTTGTTACCTCTACGCTCACACACACACAATAAGAGGATACGAGTTCATATTCCTGTGCATTACTGGAAAAGAAACATTTTCAAACTGTTCTGCATTTTATGTGCAATTTATTGCACAAACCTGGACATTTTAGCAACTGAAGAGTGAGAAATATATTCTTTTATATTTGTTTGTTTCTTTTTCCTTTTTCCCCTGACAGCATCATTTACAGCCTATTAAGACTGGGTTTCCCAAAAAAGCTGTCAGAAAACACACACTGCCGTTAACACAAGCTTCAGTCGGACACTTGTTTGAAACACAAAATCTCTGACTACAAATAATAAACCAATTACAGCCATGTGACACTGGATGAGGTCATTGTGCAGGCTTGCCTGAATGTGATCAGACTCCACATTCTTTCTGAGGCCCAGCTCATCACGTTCCTGTGTGTTGGGTACACCGTAATTACCCACAATGGGGTAAGTGAGGGTGAGGATCTGCCCTCTATAACTGGGGTCTGAGAGAGCTTCTGGATACCTGAAAGCAACATTAAAACAGGCCATCACCAAGAAACACTCAAAAATAGTATTAAGAAAGTGACAAAACTTGAAATATGCTGCACCAAACACTTAAAGCCATCAAGGTTTTGATTTATTTATACAGACAAAGCTTGTGCCCAATAGCCATATTTCCAGCTAAGTTTCCATCCCATGCTTCCAACCATGGCAGCCCCAGCGTGACTCAAATTAGTGCCCTGCCAGGTCCAGAATAGCTGTGGTCAGGTTCCCTCACCCCACTAGTCCTGTGTTGAAAACCAGCTCTCCTGCCGACGAGTGCGGACTGCCGAAGGAGTAGCCCTTCATCACAGTGCCATCCTCAAGGACCAGGTGTGCTGTCTGAGCCTGCATTTTGAAAAAAAGAGAGCACCCCAAACTTTAACGTAAAGCATTTTCTCTCAAAAAACAGACAGCTGTGCTCATACAGGGCATCGACTTTCTCTCTTTTAGAGAGCACTTGTTGTACTTCGGTTCCCCGGCACACGCGTCTGGGGAGGATGTAAGAGTGTGTGAGAACACCTCCAATCCGCGGGATGCGAGATTACATCATCCCGGTTAGCAGCAGCAGCAACGTCGCGAGCTAGTCAGCCAGAGACACAGCCCCGAGCGCCTCTGCCTTATAGATCGTGAGACGAGAAGTGAAGATACACTAGCCACGTTAACTTTAGGTGTCGAAACCCGCCGACCAGCACACGCGACGATGGAAAGCAGTAGCTCGGCGCGCGCGAACCCCCGACGTCAATCAAAGCCCACCTCAGAACTCAGCACCCGCGGAACCCTCGTGCTGCTAGCTAGGCTTAGCTAGCTGGCTACAGCACTTAACTCGATTTTAACGTTTGAAAACTAGCCTGGCACCGCATTCAAATGTATTTCGCAACTGAGACGGGGAGCCTTAACACAATACATCACTGGAACTGACTAGTTAACTAGCTAGATACCAAAGGGAGCTAGCTACACAGGCATCCTAGCTCATTTCGCATCAAATCCTTCAGTTATCTTTTACCTTGACGCTGAGTAAACGGGTCTGGGATCTCCATTCGCCCGAAGTGTAGTGTCTTCCACTCAACCACCCCTGCCTCAAAAATTTGGAAACTGTCAGGATTTTTGACATTTTATGACTTATTTTGAGACGGCCGCTGCGCATATATAGAAATGAATTAAGTGTCTCTGGTCCGAGATGCACCACGTGCCCTCACAGTAAGGCAGACAAGCGATGCATGCGCTCTCACTGCGCTGTAATACTGTAAAGTGTTGCGTGCATCTTCAAAATAAAAGACTCGAGATAACGCTGGACAGCAATTTTCAAAAATAGTGATTTGATAATTTGATTTATTTTATAGAGCTTCAAAAAGTGATAGTGAACCGAATATACATTTTACACAAGTTTTCCATCTTATTATTCCAAATTCATAAAGTACACATGACAAACCATGGATACACGAGAAAGTGTATTTCAAGAATTCAGTTGCGTGATTTGATAACAGTTTGGTTTGTTTGTTATAAAGCTTCAAAAAGTGATATATAGTGAACGAAATAGGCATTTTACACGATTTTGCCATCCAAATACTCCAAATTCCTACAGCAAAACACAGAGTGAATTGATAATTTTAAAATATTATCTGATGAACTGATTAGCCATTTGCAAAATTTTGATGTGATTTATCCACGTTCTCAAAGTAAAAAACAGAAAATCTTAGTAGCTAAGAAAGTGATCTTTATAAATATAGTGGATTTAACCGAAAAGAAATAGATTTTAACAGGGAAGGTTTGAATTTCCAACAAATGTATTTATTTATACTATATATGTTTTAACACATTTTCTTTTGGTGCATTAGACCTCAATAAGATCTGTTTAATTAAGATGTGTAGAACACATTTATTTCCGATTTCCAAATCGCTGCATTAAAATGGTGGTTTCCCCACCATTGGGTTCTCAACCGGCCTACCTTACTGCGCTTGGCGTGACCGCGGTTTAAGACCGGAAGGATACACATGCGATGTTAGCCTGTATTATAGAAACTATAAATATTTTTATAGCTATATTTGTGTGTGTATATATATATATATATATATATATATATATATATATATATATATATATATATATATATATACATATACACACACATACATATACATACAAACAGAATGGGGATGTTTCTTTAAGCACAGGCCATGTCTTCCTTTGACTTTCAGTAATCCTTTAAACGTTTCAGGTAAAGGCACTAGGCTCAAATACTAGATTTTTGAAACTGCATATATTGTTTCTAAAACTTTGACAAATGTAGAAAACACCTAGGACACATTGAATAATACCTGATTTTTTATTTAGACCCATTTGCTGTATATTATATGCGACTAAAAGGAATTTTTTCAATATACAAAATAAATACCTGGATGACACTGCTCCAGCTAAATATTCCAGCACATGACTAGAGCTATACTGCTTGGCCAAAAAAAAGGTCACCACCTGGATTTAACTAAGCAAATAAGTAAGAGCCTCCCATTGGATAATTACTGCATGGGTGATTATGTTTCAGCTGGCAACAAGTTATTTCACCCTAACTGATGTAGTGAGTAGCTTCTCATTTGTTAAACAACCATGTCGAAAGACACATCCTGTAATCATGGAAAAGATGTTAATCTGTTTCAGAAGGGTCAAATTATTGGCATGCATCAAGTGGAGGAAACATCTAAGGAGATTGCTGAAAGTACTAAAATCAGGTTAAGAACTGTCCAACGCATTATTAAAAAGGGGATGGACAGTGGGGAAACATCATCTTTGAGGAAGAAATGTGGTCAGAAAAACATCTTGAATGATTGTGATTGGCCATTACTTAAACTTATGGTGAAATCAAATCATAGAAAAACAACAGTAGAACTCAGGGATATGTTTAATAGTGAACGTAAGAGCATTTCTACACGCACAATGCAAAGGGAACTCAAGGGATTGGGACTAAACAACTGTGTAGCCTTAAGAAATGGCTTCAATTTGCTAGAGAGCATAAAGATTGGACTCTGGACCAATGGAAGAAGGTCATGCAGTCTGATGAGTCCAGATTTACCCTGTTCCAGAGTAATGAGCACATCAGGGTAAGAAGAGAGGGGGCTGAAGTGATGCACCGTACAAGCCTGTGGGGGCAGTGCTATGATCTGGGGTTGCTGCAGTTGGTCAGGTCTAGGTTCAGCAACGTTATATGCCCAGAGAATGAGGTCAGCAGACTACCTCAATATACTGATCGACCAGGTTATTCCATCAATGGATTTTTTTCTTTCTGGGTGGCACAGGCATATTCCAAGATGACAATGCCAGGATTCATCAGGGTCAAATTGTGAAAGAGTGGTTCAGGGAGCATGAGACATCATTTTTGACACATGGATTGGCCACCACATAGTCCAGACCTGAACCCCATTGAGAATCTTTGGGATGTGCTGGAGAAGACTTTGTGCAGTGGTCCAAATCTCCCATCATTAAAACAAGATCTTGGGGGGGAAAAATTAATGCAACTCTGGACAGAAATAAATGTTGTGACATTGCAGAAGCTTGTGGAAATGATGCCACAGCAAATGCGTGCCGTAATCAAACCTAAAAGCGGTCCAACGAAATATTAGATTGTGTGCCCTTTTTTTTTGGCCAGGCAGTTTATGTTCATGGTGTATTGAATCCTGTCATGCAATGGCGTTAGAAAATTTTTCACAAGTGGGTGGAACTTCATACATTTGTCTGACCTCATAGTATGGTTTGCATTTGTTGCATACTGGACGCTATACTGCAAACTTCTACAGGGACCACTATGCAGTACACATTATATACAGTGTCCAGTATGCATTATACAGTATGTAACTATTTAGACAAAGTCCTGCTTAAGCAACACTGCTACAGACTCTGTGTCTGCATGCACCATGTCAGTGGGGTGACAGCTGTTTGCTGATGCGCATGTGGCATTGTCAGGAAGTGCAGGTTCGGTGGAAATAACAGGGCCTGGCACCAGCGTTCAGATAGACGCGGTGCATGCCCAGTCTACCAGTGTGACACACTGAAAACGGCCAGCGCACTATCGGCTCTATTTCCAACATGCTCATAACTCCAAGAAGCATAGCTATGTCAACCACAAAGTCGTTCTGAGCTCCCTCACACCGATATCAGTACTAGTTCTTCCATCTTTCAGTGAAGGACTAACAATATAATAGCTATAGGCTGTTATTATAACTCTTAGAGAAGTTGTCCACAACATCTTATTTAGGCTGTGACTTGTTGTCACACCTTATGACGCTGTTTATCTGTAAATGTCATTGGTAGTAAATCAATGGCTCCTTCGGTTGTGAAAGTGTCACCACATTTACGCGCGTAACGATGCCGTGTAGTCCAGGGTTGCGTGATAAATGACAAAGCCAGAGGAGACCAAGGAGTGAAGGTGTATTGTACATAATTCTTACATACATGCACACATGTATACAACCAGCAACACTGACAACATGGACTATATGTAATGTACAAGTCAAGGCAAAACGGGAAAGTCATATTTACGAAAAGGGTCTAACATGGAAATGTAGCCAAATCCTTCTTGCACACGACTGTAGCGCGCAATAAACGTCTCACACACAGCCCACATGGAACACTGGAGTCTCTCAGGTCTCACACTGCAGAGCTGCGCACCAGTGTATCTCTGGTCTTGCTCTTGAGGTCCGTCTGGCATGACCGCTCGACCGCTCGGCACTATCAAAGAGCAAAGAGCCACCTGGAGCGGATCTGAAACAAACACGACACACACCAACAACGAAAACACGGACCGCGGACATGACATACACAACTGCCACCTAGTGGATCATTTTTTAAATGAACCTTTCTTACAGAATAATGCAGTGTGCTACACGTTGCCTCACCGTGAGCAGACCAGATTGTCTTGGTCAGACCTGCTGATGGCCTTACACAGTCTTTCAACAGTGTCCAGAGTCCCTCAGCTGTGTACTATATATCATCATGTCCTGTTATTTATGTCCTAATGTGATTTGTGAGGCTAGCTAAGTTACATTTTCCGTGTATTTGCATGATGTCAATAATATTACATTGAACTGGATTTACATTAATTTACCTATGATTACTTACATTATATACCATCCTGTCACTGTTTATCAGTATATAATTCTAGAATTGTTTAAAGAATCTTATTCTTAGTGATTTGTCTTATTTGTCTTACAGTTCATGGGTTCTGGCGTCGGCACCAAACCCAAAGGGGCCGAATACCAGAGCCACACAGTACGGTGTCATGCTCTGCAAAGACTTGACGATGGCCTTATTTTCTATTCTCAGCGCTGTAACACTTCGAAAGCACTTAAAGCGATGCTGGCCATAAGACAGAAAATGACCCTGTGACCGGAGACCACACATAGCTTTCTAATACGGCCTCGGACCGAATCCCACCTTTGGGAACTGGCATCGTAGGACACCGGGCTCCTTTCTCTGTCTTCCAAAGGACGTGCCCACTTCATGCGTGCACCGCGTCTGCCTCTTTCAGGCACCTCAGGTTATAAACGTGGACGGCTGAAAATAGTCAAGGCTGTCTCGGACACGTTTCTAAGGGCTGCACCGAACAGCGGTGAAAAGCCGCACGTCTTTGTTCGCTGCGAGGGTGGCTTGTGTGCTCTTTTAAAAAGGAAGTATGCATCCTGCATGCAAACCTGCGGACAAAACCCTTTTGTGCCCATTTTATTAATTTATTAATTTATTAATGTTATTAAACAAGGCCATGCCACAAATGGCACTCTGTCCCTAAACATGCCGGTTAATATGAAAAGCTTGACCAACCTCAAAAGAGCTTGATTTGCTTAGGCTGGCTCATGGTTGGCCAAGATAGTAGGTGAGGGTCAACCCAGGATATCGTGGTCATCGCAGAGTGGCAACCCTGAGATAGTGAATTTGTTTACATGGCAACAGAGGAAAAATGAGCCTTCTGCCAGGTGTCTCCATCCACACAGAGAGCCAGCAGAGCTCCAGAACATTACAGGCTATTCATGAGTATTCACCTCACCCTCAGCTCAGCTCCCACATAAGAAAATTACAAATGTCCCACATATATCATATGAACTCACCATTTAGAATTTAAGTTGTTATAGGATTGTAAATTGTCCTAAAGAAATGCAAATTGTTATTTAGTTTAAAATTAATTTAATGGGTTATGAATTAGTGTTGGTCAGTCTGGAACCAGTAATATATTATCTTTAGACAACACTTTACCAGTAATGTGCCTAAGTACATTACAGCCTGCTACTGACACTTAGGTGTGCATCCAAAGGTCGTCTGAGCTCAAAGATATCCTAAATGAAAGCAACGGTTAATGTTATTAAAACAGTGTTTAAAATGACGTCTAATCTGATGACATCGTGCTTAATACATGGTTTTATTTTGATAATTGTGTTCTGATCAAGAAGCAGCCACGATGGGCCATCTGGGCAAATCCCCCCATGGCATAGTGCTGTGTAAACCTCACCATCCTAAAAGACCACCAATGGGCATTCCTTTTAGAAGCTGTAGATCGGGTTGTCTGGGGCTCCTTGCAGGGATGTACAGAGAGACTCCCAGGCTGAAGCTCGGGGTTGCTTTGTTTAGCTTTACCCTTTATAATCAGCTCAGCAGGCTGAGAGGAGCTTTGGAGCTTTATGTGCTGCAAGCCTGGGACAGTGCACCAGCACCCTTAAGGAGCAGTGGTCTCTCTCTAAGAGATCCCAAGAAACTTCACACCTCGCCCAAAATGCCTATTAATAGAGTCCATCTGTCCCCTGACTTGGTTATAGCCCCATACCTTTTGGGGCTTGCGGGGTGTGGTGGCCTGGCCAAGTGAGTGAGTGAGTGGGTGAGTGAGTGGGTGTGTGAGCGAGTGGGTGAATAGGTGGGTGGGTGAGTGAACAGATGGGTGGGTGACTAAGTGGGTGAGAGAGTGAGTGAATGGGTGAGTGAGAAAGCGTGAGGGAGTGATTGAGTGAGTGAATAGGTAGGTGGGTGAGTGAGTAGAGGAACCCATATCAGAACAAATAAAGTACAAAACATAGCATATATGAAACCTGCCTTCCCCCGAAGCAAACTGGTCTCGTTTGCATTTTAATGTGCTAGGATTGGTACCCCGAGCATCAATAACTTCTGCCAAAGTTTCATCTGTGTTTCTGTGATCTGAACTAAACAAACAGACAGGACATAGAACATGTTGCAAATAAATTCTCTTAAAGGGTATTTGATACAGAAATACATTTTGTGTGCTCATATTATATAAGGAAATACATTTTACAACTCTTGTTCCCATATTTATTTTGTTTTCATTTACAAACTTAGAATCACTTTACAATATCTTAGACTCTTCAGGTCAGTGTTTCCTCAACATCACTTGGTTCTTGTGCTCATTAATCTTAATGTACTTTGAAGAAATGCATAATGCCCCATTCTACTTTTAGACCAGGAAAGCTGGTCATTGAAGTTAATGTTTGATATTTTCATGCCAACAGACATGGAAACAGGAGTCACTGATGCTAAAATGGAAATGAAGCTGGAGTAGCAACTCAGGATGTGTCCTCACTCCTATCTTGAAAGCTGTTTGTTCTTCTGTGTGGCTATAGTTAACTTTGGGTCACTGCAAGTGGTCAGCTGGCCTGCTTGATATTGTACAAAGGTTATGTCCCTTCATGGCCATGTATGGAGGAAACCAATACATGCACACACACACACACACACACACACACACACACACACATGGGTGTGTGTGTGTGTGTGTGTGTATGTCCAACTGGACTTATGTGTTCAAGCAAGATTGTGATCATTTGTTGAAAAGCTTTCTAATATATTTAAATATATTTAAAATCACTTTACATTCATTTACACTTCAGCCAAAATATTAGTTAGGCATTAAACCAAGTAACAAGTCATTACGTAACAATTCAAACACAGTTTAGATGTAAAATTACTATTTTAGATTCATTGTTGAATTATATGACCAGTGAGTAAAGCTATTAAATTACCAGTGAGTAACAATATGTGGAGGTTGTTCAGGAATATAATTCAGTAAACATCTGGGGCCTTTTCCTGATGCATGAGAGTACAAACATGCCTTCACGCCATTAGAGACGCTGTACCAGCCTCTCACAGAGGGGTCAGAGGGAACAGACTGTCTCGCTCATGTTTACTAAGCAGATTTTGTCAGGTGGATCTCATTGGCTCTACCAAAACTGAAGATCTGATAGGACAAATGGTGGATTTTTATCTGGGACATACCCATATCTCAGAAGGAGGACAGATATTGATAACAAAGCTTCAAGAAATGGAAAAAAGCATCTTGACTGTGATGAGAAGGAAGATCAAAAATAAATAATGAGGGAAAAGAGCATTGTGAATATCGTGAATGTGGAAATGGAGGATTAGGCAGGCCTAATGGAGCAGTGTTTCTTCACATAGAGCAGTGTTTCAACATCTGGAGCAGTGGTTCATTATCTGGAGCAGTGTTCCACTGCATGCACCAGTGTGTCATTGCATGCACTAGTGTTCCATCGCATGCACCAGTGTTCCATCGCATGCACCAGTGTTCCACTGCATGCACCAGTGTGTCATTGCATGCACTAGTGTTCCATCGCATGCACCAGTGTTCCATCGCATGCACCAGTGTTCCATCGCATGCACCAGTGTTCCATTGCATGCACCAGTGTTCCATCGCATGCACCAGTATTCCATCGCATGAACCAGTGTGTCATGGAAAGACCTTGTCACCTCTCGTATGGGTTCCGGGATCATTCCTGCTTCCTCTGCAACTGTACACACTTCCTACTTCCTTTACACTGGAAGACTGTGGGGATCTTAATACAGAGTCAAGTGTCATCAGCATATGAAACCCTACTCTGCCTCTTAGTACCGAGGTTAAGCGTTCACTCTGATCTGACCTCACTGGGTCAGTGACAGAGAGAGAGAGCGAGAGAGCGTGTAAAACAGAGATCAACAGAGATCTTAAATGTATTGCTAGTTACTACATATGTTTATATTCACTCTCTCTTTTTCACTTTATGTCTTTCTCTCTCCACTACTTTCATTTCATTTATCTCTCGCCACTCTTTTCCTTGCTGAAATCCTGATGTTGGTTTCATTCTAACCAGGTCTGAATCGCTAACTGCTCTCTAGGTCAATAACATTAAAGTACTTGATCGATCTGCGTATGGGAGGATCAAACCACTTTTGCGTTTGAAGCATGGGGGAGGGGGGATAAAAAAAACAACACGCAGGTAAACATAATTATTTATCTCTATAATAACTTATAGTATAAAAATAAAGAAAACTAAAGCAATTTATTTATGAAAATATTGGAGACGCCACCCCTCCATCCACAGAGGACTTTGCATAGTCAGGTCCAACATTACCTGCTATTGAACACCCCAGGTCAACACCATTACAAAATTCAAGATATTACCTTGGTCAGCGTAAGGTAAGCTCTTGTGCCTGTCTTGCAAGGCATGCCTGTTATGTGTCTCATATCTCAGAGTAAAGAACAGGTATGTCTGGTTCATGCGAGTGTACAGACATAAAACTTGCAAATGATTCCATTATTTCAATTACATGCTGCTTTTAACCTGTCCAAAACCAAAGAAACCATCCTTTTGCTCTGATCACCAGGCCACACTGGCGCACGTACTGGTGCGTGCCACCACCCTCTGAGATGCCGGTGCGGCAGCGTGGTGGATTCTCTGAGCTTCGTAGCACTGCTAAACTCCTTAGAGGCAGGCTTAAGTTCATTTGGACAGGTGCGCGAGCAAGGGAAGAAAGAGAAGCCAGGGGTCGTGAGTCCTAATGACAGCTGGAGTGAGGTGGCTTTCTTCGGGAGTGCCTCCACTGGAAGAGGTCAGAGAAAGTGGAATGTCTGCTGCCCGGAATGTCCCAGAGACGCATTTAGACAAATGGGAGGCTACGTATCATGCTCTGATCACCGTGTGTGGTGAGGGGAGTGAGCAGCTGAGAGCTGGAGGTCCTTCTCTACCTCTCGCTTCAACCTCAGACATTCAGGCATGCATCACTATAAAACACACCGCTTAGTTGCACAAGAAACTTAGAAAGGTGCTTTCAACAAAAATGCTAACATAGTCGATGAATAATAAACCTGACCGTGCAAATTTGCATTATGCTAATAAGCTGCCATGTTACCTGTAAGTCATTCATAGAAATGTTCGTATGTGGTTTTTCATATACAGGGAGACAAGTACACAAATGTACTTCCAAGAGTAGCCAGAAGCTGATCAATGGAGCACTTGCTTCATCAGGGATGCAATCTCCTGGGCTGGTTCTCCCAGGCTGTGTTCTCCCAGGCTGTGCTCACCCAGGCTGTGTTCTCCTGAGCTGGGCTATCCTGAGCTGGGCTATCCTGAGCTGGGCTATCCTGAGCTGGGCACTCCTGAGCTGGGTTCTCCTGAGCTTGGCTATCCCGGGCTGGCTTCTCCTGAGCTGGGTTCTCCTGAGCTGGGTGTTCTCCTGGGCTGGGTTCTCCCGAGCTGGGTTCTCCTGGGCTGGGTTCTCCTGAGCTGGGTTCTCCTGGGCTGGATTCTCCCGAGCTAGGCTCTCCTGAGCTGGGCTCTCCTGGGCTAGGTTCTCCTGAGCTGGGTTATCCTGGGCTGGGTTCTCCCGAGCTGGGTTCTCCCGGGCTGGGTTCTCCTGAGCTGGGCTCTCCCGGGCTGGGTTCTCCTTGTCTGGGCTCTCTTGAGCTGGGTTCTGCTGAGCCTACTGCTCTTCATTTGTCTTTCTCTCTGCATTTTATGTACTTCCCTTGGAAACAGTGAATGCACTGTGATTTCATATCTTTGGCTCCAAAGGACTCCATTTTCAAACTGAAAATTTTTGGCATTCAGCCAGCATCTTGAAAACTAGGCTATAAATTATCATAACATTATAATAGTGTATAACATTAATGTAATTTATTCAGTGCAGTGCTTAATTAAATGTGCTCTTTAAAGGAAACATTTTTTCCCACGAGTTGCTGTATTTTCTTTTCATATCATGTCAGCGTTATGCACATTACTTTCTCTTGTAAAACCATCATATAGAAAAAAATAAGCTGTGCGGTGTCGTTTTATGGTTTTTAAAAAATAAACCAACATCTTCTTATAAAAAATCTGTCAAAATCGAAATATGGGTGCATTTCAGGTGTCCCTTCAAACATGCCGCATGCACCTCCCCACCCACGCGCGCTTTTCTCTTGCTCGAGCTCGGTGATCGCGTTGTAAACAGACGGAACGCCGTGCGCTCTGAAAACGTTGGCCGGTCATTTCTGAAACGCATCCAGAAAGTTCCGAGGGAGCGTGACCACGACGGGCGAAGTGGCGTGCACTCGTCTGGGAGGAAGGGTGGCAGGCAAACTGCTACCAGGTGTCACACTAGTTAAGAAACAAAAACGCCCGTGTCAGCTGGTGTCACAGCACTGCGTGTGATATCATTTTTTAACTGATCGCGCGCTCCTTGTCGGTTGAATAGCTGCGCCTCTAGAATTTCCCTGCGCCGATGTCCTGGCCTATTGTCCTTTTCGCTAATAAAGTCAGGTGTTCATACATACACACCTGTGCTTTGAGCAACACAGAACAACCTAGATCCCTTTTCTGACCCTTCACATTGGACCGGTCGTGTGTCTCCTACGTTGAGTCCTCGGCTGCATTCTTAGGATTCTTCTAATGGCTCTTCGAGCTCTCAAATTTGAGCGTGACCCCTCACTTTCCCCACTTTCCCAGTTTTCTCCTACTCCAAATAAAAAAGAGCTCTGGCCCATCTCCGCGCCCCTGTGCCACCCACCTCCATCTCCATTTATAGAGAATGAGTCCACCCTTCACCGTCCTTCGACCAATCGGTCCACACGTCCGACTGAAATCAACTATGGGGTGAAATAGACGGGTATATATATATCTATATATCTATTCTTGCCGCGAGAGCGCTGAGTATCCTCCAGGTCGTGGTCCACTCCCAGTGTTGCTTTCCCTCCCGGTGGTGAAAACAAACTCATCTGATATCATGGCACCCAAGAAAGACGCCAAGAAGCCCGAACCCGCGAAGAAAGCCGAGCCCGCACCCGCACCCGCACCCGCGCCAGCGCCCGAGGCCAAACCCAAAGTCGCAGCCGTTGACCTGTCTGCAGTCAAGGTAAAAACATCATCTTACACACCACGACGTGGTTTCAAACGCGTTAAAAGGTAGAAAGGTTCGGTCGTCGGTGTATACTTTTCTTTGTTTATGCATTTTTTTTCTTAATCGTCAAGAGTAAATTGTGATAAAAACAACAACGATTTATTTATGACAGTATATGTGTAGCGTTTGGGCGTGCCTGACTTACAGCAGGTCTTCCTTCCTGACCACTATATGTAGGATCAAAAACTACGGTTGTGGGGGGGGGGGGGGAGAATCAGCACCATGGATAGTTCTGTGGAAGTTGCCGACTAATCGGCGAATAATCGGAAACATTTGACTAAACTGGTTATCCACAGCTGTCGGCTTTACTGACTGAGATTCTGCACTGAGATGACACACTGAGGTGCAGTATGTAACCAAATGTGGACAAGCTTAAGGCAGCCAAAGATGGACCTCCCTTCTTCTTGCCACGGCCGTGGAAGGACCTAAATTAAGCGTGCGGGGAAATGTAGCTTGACCTCCGACACTGATACTCCAGCCTTTCCGTTTCTCTCAAATCGTTGCTTCCACGTTATTCATGACTCATTTCTAAGAAACGATCAGAAGGGATCGCTTGCCTTATCTCAATTCTTTATACGATCTAGATATTCCAAAATTGTGATAATACATGATTGAAAGATTTTTTTTACAAATCTGTCTGGATGAAATAGAATCAGAATCTAATCTTATGGTCAGGTAAGCATGTCCAGGCTTGTTACCAGCTTTTCACTTCTGATCAAAGTAATAGTGGTGCCTTCACCAAACCAAAAGTAAATCAAATCAAATCAAATATCTTTTTATTAAACTGAATGACTTTTTACACTTTCTCAATAGTTTAAAACATACATATCGCTAATACTAATGAACTAGGATTACAAAATGTATACATTAAATTAAAAAGGCTATTAAATTCAGTTTTATTTAGTTTGCTCATTCATATGGATAGTGTGTTTCTGTACAAAACTGCCAATTTTACAACAAAATCCTGTTTAAAGCACTTTTAATAAAAGTTTAAAGAACATTGTTAAAATGATCAGCACAATCTATATGATATTGATTATGCTGTCAGTGTTTTGGAGATTAAATGCAGGAGTTATTGCATCACAAGAAGTGAATGACTTTCTTAGAGTAAGCAGACCTAAAGGTTTCTCCCTGTCCTCCTGTAGGTGCAGTTCTCGCCAGAACAGCTTGAGGGTGAGTTTACTGCCATAACGTTTGTGTGCTTGCCTGATAAATAAGGCATAGGTCTATACATTGGATCTATATCATTAACTCTCAAGAGTGAATGCAAGTAATGGATGAATGAATGAACCAAGTGAAACAATTTTCATTATATATAGTAATGTTGGTAAACACAAAAATGGCTAATAAATGGTGTGTATTGATTATGTAAATCCTCTGTGTGATGCTAATATTGAATAAGAAAACCACAAGGCTTTGAAATAATTGGAATAAGCATTAAATTCCCTAAACTGCCTGATGTGTTATTTCGCCATTAAAATAAATGTAAAAGATCAATGAAACCTTAAATTCAGCTTTAAAGTGACCAATCATCTGTTTGTGAAGCCCCCCTTGCCCAGAAGGCCAGATTATCACCGGATCAGTGTTAGTTACTCTCCAGTCAGCATTCCTGCTTTTCCATGGGTCACTCAGGCATGCCAGTGCCTTTATATGGCTGGGGTTATATTCTTAGGGGAGCATATCAATTCCAAGTCGGTGTGCTAACCCTTCCCCAGGCATACGGAGTTAATAAACTGCTGCCAGCTCACTTTCCTGCCGGCCATGTTTTCAAATCCCATTGGAGTAGCTTGTCTTGGTTATCACCACGGAGACGCTGCTCACTGAGCACATTAGCAGATGCTGCTTTTTATTGGTAAGGTTCAGTGAATTAGGTGTTTAGCACTGAACACTTGGCCTGCTAACCTGACCAGCAGGTTGTGATTAACTCTGAGGTCTCACTCTGATCCCACACAGGCTCACCACCTCGACGTGTACACAATGGGCCGATAACTTTTATTACATTTATTTAACGTTATGTATTCGGTCCTTCAGAAGAATGAATGTGATTTCATTACAGAAAAATGTCATATAAATGCTTATGAAACCTAAATAAAGCCTCTCCTACATTTCCTTACCCCAGACTACAAAGAAGCTTTTGGCCTCTTCGATAGAGTTGGCGACAACAAGGTGGCCTACAACCAGATCGCTGACATCATGCGCGCTCTGGGACAGAACCCCACCAACAAGGAAGTGAACCACATTCTTGGCAACCCCTCTGCTGAAGGTTCGAGCCTTAACCTTTGCAGCATGTTCACTTGGCTTGTCTGTGTGAATGCTGTGTCATGTGCGTTCTTGAAAGAGCCACCAGCACTGCTGTGCAGCCAGTTCCAAGTCCCCTTCCTCCCCACCTTGTACTCACCCTTCGGCGCGAGGGCCGCGTTTGTCCGTCCGGTTCCAAGGCACCGTGTGTCGCGTTTAACTCCGGCGACGGTACCGTTCACCTCTGACCCCTGTGCCTTGCTGTCCACCCTTGCTACAGAGTTGGCTAACAAGAGGGTGGAGTTCGAGGCCTTCCTGCCCATGCTGCAGTACGTAGTCAACAGCCCGAACAAAGGGACCTTTGAGGATTACGTTGAGGGCCTGCGTGTCTTTGACAAGGAGGGAAATGGCACGGTGATGGGGGCTGAGCTGCGTATTGTTCTCTCGACGCTGGGTAAGCACCCCACGCCACACGGACAGCGAGACAGCAATAGCGTCTGATGGGGCTTCCTTTCCACCAATTGCTTATACACGAGTTTAAACGAAGACAATCCCTGCGTGTTCCTCAGGTTGAATCGTTTAAGCGTTCTACATGCTTTCACTCGATCAAAGAGAAATGGATGAGAATCCTTCGTTAAACGAAGATTCATCCAGATTACAAATTAGATTGGATATTTTTTAATTGCTATGCTGTTTCTGTGATGAACCTGGGGCTCCACTCTTGTATGAAGGACTAAGGAATATATCTGTTCTACACAGCAAAATCCTTGAGTCAATACCTACAAGGTTCTTCAAACACACTCAAGAAAACACAGGATTTTTCCTGTGATGGAAGTAAATATAACTGTTCTACAATCTTATTGGTCTAACCAATGATTGACAGGTGAGAGGATGTCAGAGGCTGAAGTTGATGCTCTCATGGTAGGCCAGGAGGACGAGAACGGCTGCGTTAACTATGAAGGTCAGTGCTGCAGGAAGACTGCTGGCATGTGGCTCACACCACGTGTGTTATAGCCAACACATTATTTAACATCTACATATAGTTATAGAGACATTCAGCATAACGGATCTTCATTGAATTATTAAGCGCTTAAATATGCACTTAAAGAAAAACGTTTACTCTTTGCTTTTCCACTCTAGCCAGGGCTTTACTCTGATAGTGTTCTTAACTCTAACCTTTCTATTTTCACATGAGGATATGTGTTTGATAGAGACCACAAAGCATTTCTGTAAGACACAGCATTAGGGCTCTGTGGTGTTGGATCATTTTAGTGGTCAAAAAAAACAAACCCATCAATCTGAAAAATCAACTAAAATAGGCCTGAATCTGTACACTACTACAATATCATATTCATATTCACAATATCATATTCATATTCTGCCAATCTGCCGCTATCCTTTTCCTAATTGGCTGTTTCTATGTTTGCTCCCTCCCCCGCAGCTTTCGTGAAACACATCTTGTCAGTGTAAGAGGTAACGGCTGGGAGGAAGCTCGTCTGTGTCTCCTGACCCCATGGTGTCAGGGTGTCCATGTGCTGTTTCCTGCAAACACCCGGGAAACAGAGTAGAGAAAAAAAGGACTATGACATGCCATTTTTAAGCCATTCTTTCTTTGTCTTTTCATGTGTTTTTTCCCTTTCTCTCATCCACTCTTGGAAGTCAGAACCCACCCAGAACATTTGTTTTTTTTTCGTTCTTGTCTCTCGGCTGCAGCAGCAGCAGCAGCCAATGTCCTGCCCTTTGGGCGCTGGGCGAGCCTCTCCGCAGTGGGGCGGTAATGAGGGCGGAAAGGGGTGTGGTAGCTACCCTCGCTGACAGACCACCACCCCCACCCCCACCCTTAACTCTTTGTTGTCCGGATCAGCAGGTCGACGGTGCTATACCACCTCCACTGTGGGACGGGTGGCTAAACCCGCTCGCTCTCCCTCGCCCCTTCTCCACAGAGTGTTAATTTATTTTGTGCCTCTGTCATTTCTCATAATAAACTTTCCACAAACTACACGTCTTGTTCAGACTCCTGTTCTTGTCTCCACCAAAGCAGGCCGACATTGAACCCCGGTTGGTGCCTTTACATACGCTTTCAGTGTGCGGCATTTATTGGATTACCCATATAATCTACATCCATAGTCTACCCATATAATCTACTATTTGACATTTTCAGATCATAGTGGTACACCTTAGTGCCACTAATTCATTGACATTTAAAAACCTTACAAGGACGATCCTTCTACCTGTACCACAGATGGCTGCTGTATTTACACTTAACTGCTTGAATCTTGCACATTATTTCAGTCTTTTTACTTTTATTCTTAAAAAAGAAAGACATGTATGTGGGAGGCTGTTTATTAGAATATGGAACTGGATAGTCACATGTTATTGGTTAGGAATGGGCTGATTGAGAATACTTGTTATGTGTAAGATGTTCTATATTTTATAGGCTCTGGTCTCCTACCAAACAGTTAAACCCACAGCTCTGAAAGTAGTCATAAACGTAACTTAAATTTTAACTTGAAAAGGGCTTTGATGTGGATTCTAATTAATTAATTAATTAATTTTAATTTAATTAATATCTGTGTCAAAAATTCAGAGGCTGCAGCTAATTCACACAAATGTCTCGGAAGACTGGTTCCACGATTGCCCTTGTTTCCAGCCTGGCGATTTTTAAACAGCGGCACGCATGCCTTAGCACGCTCTAGAACGTCGACAAGAACTGCACACCAGTGGTTGTTTTCTGCCATTTTGGTTTTATTGTCATAATCGTTAAGAGCATTTGTAATCCATATCATATCAACGGGAGAAAAACTGCATACATCTACAGGAGCTCTTAAATAGAGTTACAGCTGCAGCAGGAGTGGGGCGGGAGCAGAGAGGCTGCGGGTACACACAGAAGCCCAAAACAATGGGATGCAGGGAAGAGCGGGATACCACGAATGACAACAGGAAAATCATACACCGGCACACTTTTCTCAAACGGATGCGAGATGAGGGAGGATGCTTTTTTTTTTTTTTTGAAACTTCACTCACTCACTGAGGGATTTTTTTAGAACTGTTTTTTTTTTGTGTGTGTGCTGTTACATTTCTTTTTCCACCTTCTAAAGTGTATGCGTAAACAAACCTAAGCGTCTAAGTTGAACACGGCAGGATACAGAGGGTGTAAGGGCGCGACGGTCAGGGGTAGCCGCTTCCTGCGTTGAGCGCTGGAGGAGGAACCAGAGCACTCTCCGTCAGGCTGCCGGGACAACCCAGTGTGCCCAGACGCAGCACTCGCACTGGGGCTTGGGGGGATTGAGAGGTGGGGTGGCACCTGGAGTAGGAGAACCTGCTTAATCCTCACGCAGCACACGACCGCAGCGTTCCAACAGCGTTCCATGAACCCAGGAGCGTCAGTGTTATGTTGTTTGTGAAGTAATGTTTACGCAGTTCAAGTATGGTTGCGACACTGTTTCTCAGAGACAGGGAGTGGAAAACAAAGCCATCTGGAGCTTGGCACAGCAGCGGCTGAGGCAGGGGCCCTGGCCGACACCCATGCAGTTATTCAAACTGGTCAACAGGCATAACGTTGTTGTCGCTAATTTATAAAATATGAAATGGTCTTATTATCCAATGGTTCAGCAAAGGTCTTACTAAAATCCTTTTGGTTGAAATAGAAAATAGCTTTTTTGCTGTAATAGAATTGACATGCTCATCATACCATATCCTAATGTTCTTTTTTGTTGTAATAATGCAATTGTACAGATATAAGTTATCGAAGGTGTCTTTTTTCTACTGATTGAGATGCTGTTCACTAGTCGGTATAATTCTACACATATTAATATACATTGTATATAATATTATTGGTTGGCTGAGCATACTTAAGGTGTTTTTGGGATGTGTGTTAAGACTCCATGCACTGACCGCACCAAAGAATGGCGCATGGAATGGTCACATGACCTCCTGTCTGTCATAAAAAATACCTGTTCCCGAGCACTGATGTGGGAACAGATGTCCAAATTCCTCATTCCTGCCTTCTTAATACTTGTCAGCAGCTAAGGCTGATCTGAGGACAGGGCCTCAGGCTTGTATACACAACCGTAAAAAAGTTACACAGTAAACAGGGAGAATAAAAGCACTGGTACCTCTCTAGCTAAGTAATTGAAATATTAGACAAAACAAATGAGAGAATAGCAAAAAAAAAATATGAAACAATAATCCACATGTTTTGTGTTTCCATTTCTCCTCTTTCCTAGATAAAGTCCGTGCCAGCTCCAGGAGATTGCGGTTGCCAGGCGACAGGTAAAGAGGACTATGTGTATGACAAGTGCAGATGCAGTGTTCCAGAAAGGGTTGTTACCCACCACTACCACACCACTACAGGAGACTAACTGCAGGTCTGGAGGCGGGCTGGGGAGGCGGGGCTTAAGGGAGCAGCTGAGTGGCGGCAGTAGCTGGGTGTTAGGGGACCGGGAGGAGGGCGGGTTCACAGTCCCTGCTTGGCCAGGGCGGCGGTCACGTCTTCGGCCAGCGTGGCCAGCTGAGGAGACTCCAGCAGGTTGATGCTGCCCGATGACGACATGTGGCTATGGCGCTGGGGCGAGGTGTCGCCGGACGCCCCAGGTGACTGGGTCACGATGTCCGCCCCATGGTCCACACGAGCCTTGGCCATCTCGCGGAACATCAGCTTGTGAGTCTCGATCTGGGAGACAAAGGCGACGTTCAAACCCGGACCAACACTGCGTTATATAACACGGCCGGTTATACACAACAGATGGCAATTAGATCGCTTTTTATTTAACCCACGGCGAGTTTTAAAACCTTCAGCAATGGAACTACAAGCATAATCAGATTTACATTTGCCTGACACTTTTATCTAAAGCAACTTACATTTAATTGCAATCAAGGGTTAAGGACCTTGCTCAGTGGCCCAATGGTGGAAACTTGGCAGTGGTGTGGCTTGAACCAGCAACCTTCCAATTGCAACTCAAGTACCTTAACCACTGAGCTACCACTGCCCAAATACACAGCAGTCTTCAAAAAGGTCAGGGGTCACGCAGCATGGCCCACCCACCATCACGTGTCCTCCCCCGGGTACATGGTGGGCATTTTCTAAAGAGCCCACCTTGGCCTGGGCTTTATCTTTGAAGTCCAGCTTCACACTCTCGATGCGCACATTACCGCCCCCTGGAGGTGTTGATGGGACCGGGACAAAGAAGTTGATTAGAATTGACCTATTGTATCAGAAACAGAGTACTTATATATATTTATATATTTATATTTATGCTTAGTCTTTCTTGTACAAAATTAGATTAAATGCAACTTTCATAAATTTTACCAGTCTCAAAGAAGTATGAAAAAAACCTCCAGGTAGAACAGACAAAAAAGAGATTATAAATACACTAAACAATGTATTTAAGCATGTGTAACACAAACATCACAAGGACGCATTTCTGCACGTATTTGTTTTAAAGACCTACAGAGTAGATTTCTACAAGTATTTTGTTAACGCATGCCGCACATTACCTCTGAGTGCAGTTAGCCAGGCAGAAATATCACCAGCGGGTGGCGATGTTGCTCCAGCTAGTTAAGTGCACGCGTTTGGACTGGTTATTGGCATGCCTGCTAACCTGGTTTGTGGCGGATGTTGTCCAGCGAGCCGCACTTGGACGTCACGTGGCTGAGGTCAAGCTTCTTGGACTGAATTTGTATCTGTAAAGGAGGGAGTTTACGTCACTGTAGAACCACTTAATCAGCGCACGTGGAGCAAGAGAACAAAAACGCACGCGAAGAATCTCTGGCACCCAGATACACGATGAACACGTTGGACTAAATATTAAAAGTATATTAAATAAAGTAATATAAGAAATATATAAGAGGATAAGAAATAAAATGCCCAAGTAAGTAAATAAATAAATAGAGAGATAAATTACAAGAAATGCAGAGTTATCTAATTGCCCTGCAGGTTTGTAATTAAATAAAATGTCTAATAATCAGTGTGTAAAGGTGTATTATTACATGGTCCCAGTAAAGAGAATTTAACAAGTCTCCTTTCTATAGCCACTACATGCTACTGTTTGAGGTATACAGTCATGATGTCCTCCCGGCATGAGGCTGGACTTTGGGAGGACGCCAAACATCGTGATTGGTTGGCTCAGGATCGTGGGGCAGCCTAGGGGTGGAGCAAACATCACGAAAATGCAGAGTGAAGTCACCGAGCACCGTCACGATGATGCAGTGCATTTACTGGGTCTGCGTCTCCCAGTCTTCTCTTCACTCATACCGTGGACATATACCGTGTTCACCTTTTAACTTCAGCCCTCATTGTACAGTAATTAGACAACTGCTGTTCCTACTGGGTCAAGACGACAGGTCATTAGTGGGAGATTAGATAGTAAAATTGGATGCCAGTTTAAAAGCCTTCTGTGACTAACGAGAATGAACAAGAGGGAGCCCATCAGTTTCTGTCCAGCGCAGCCGGTCAATTAATCACCTCGTGGGGCACTTAAGGAACACGAAGCCTGAGAGCAACATCCTGAACATTCTGAGTCAAGCCATTTCTTTTCCTCCAGAGCGGAGAAACGCTGCCTGTGAGCCCACTGCACACTGCACGCTGCACACTGCACACTGCACAGGGCCAGGAATACATGTAACATGATTATACAGGACCTTTATATAAGCCCCAGCTGATGATGGACCTCTATCTCAACCGTCCTGTTTCTCTGGTAACTCTGCGTACTTTCTAACATTTTGAATATCTATCTATCTATCTGTCTGTCTGTCCATACACACACACACACACACACACACTTTTTGCTTAGCTGGGTCAATCAGACTCATGTTCTGTCCTCCACTGACTGCCCAGTCCAGGTTCACACAGTGAGGAGAGGACACAAGGGGACTTGATTCACCAGCTGGTTAAAGGAGTCAGTCGGATCAGGTCATCATGGCTCCGGTGACGGCCAATCACAGGGATGGATGACTAAGAAAGGCTCTGGGTTATGGCACGCAGTGTCGAGTGCACTGAGCAAGGCATGCGCACACCCTGCTGCTGTGAGGTCATTATATCACAGTCCTGGTGCTGTGGGTTCAGCCTGCATTCAGTCTCAGTGCGCACACACGCACACACACACACATACGTGCACACACACACACCCACACAGACACATACGCATGCACGCAAACACACACACACACACACACACACACACACACACACACACACACACACACACACACACACACACACACACACACACACACACACTCTTGCAGACATTCCTCTCGCCGCTGTACATAACCCTTCAACCATCATTAATCTAGCCTGACATCTGCTAGGACTTTAAAAAGTCAACTGCACTGACGAGGCGTCTTCTGAACACATCTGCTCAAACTGCGGGCTAACTGTGCCCCAGCAGAGGACCTGAATCACAGCTGCTGGAAGGGACAGAAGTCAAAGTCGGATTGACAGAGAGGCAGACGCAAATTAGCAGAACTAGGTCAGATCGCACAAACACCTGCCGATACTGGACGACACGAGAGAGGCACAGAGAGCAGCCGAGGACAACGCATGCTTGGTCTGTCTGCATAGCCGTGTGTGTGTGTGTGTGTGTGTGTGTGTGTGTGTGTTATGCATGTTTCATCACCTAAGAAAAGATAAAGAGTGTAAGAGTTGCCAAACCTGTTACCAAACCCATTAAACCCAATAAACCTATTAAATGCAATACCAAACCCATTAAACCTACAAAACCTGTTACCAAACCCATTAACCTCATTACCAAACCCATTAAACCCATTAATCCCATTAAAGAGACGCTAAAGAGTGAACACGTTAAAATATACGGTTGTGATAAGTGAGGAAAAGGTTTAAGATCACACCCAAAACAACGCCAGTGCTTCTGTAAGAGCCTGAAATACAGAAAACAACTTTTAATACTTCTGAATGCTAATTAATTCCACTTCAGAAAACAGGAAATCACCCCCTCGTTGGTTATGGCAGTTTCTTATATGCTGCGTTCCTCTGCGTGTGAATACATGCGCATGACATGCATACATCATAGCAGGCATGGCAACAAGAAAGGACACAGTTCTTATCGTGAAGGAAAGCCTTTCAGAGAAGAGAAGGAGGGTGAGAAAACTGGTTGAAAGAGAGGCCAAGAGATCAGAGAATCAAAGAAAACTTGGGGGGGTTTGTGTGTGGAGAGGAGGGGGCACGTCTGACCGCACTGGACCTGCCATAGATGTTCTGGGTTTCAGAGGGAGACTACAGGAACGGACCGGACCGGGTCAGGCTGACCACTGGCCACCAGCCTGAGAACCGTCGTTCACTCGTGGGAGTGCGGGGTCACACCTCCACCAGCAGGGCGGCGGACGGGCGGAGGGAAGACGGCGAGCGCTACGTACGTTGCCTCCGTGAGGTGAGTGCTTCATATTATCCTTGGAGCCACACTTTGACTGTACGTGAGTGAAGTCCATCTTCTTCATTGCAATTTGAATCTAGATGAAGATGGAGATGGACACACACACACACACACACACACGCACACACACACACACACGCACGCACGCGCACGCACGCACGCACTCACGCATGCACGCACGCACTCACACACACACACATACACACGCACGCACGCACGCACTCACGCACGCACGCACACACACACACACACACTCACACACACACACGCACGCACTCACACACACACACACACACACACACACACACACACACACACACACACACATTAGCTGTCTCACTCAGTAGATGGACAACAGCAAAGTAATGACAATGGACGGAGGATATGAAGCTGTGTCGCTAGTCAACTGTGAACTTCAGGAAGCGCTGGCTTGACACCGGCCTCACACGACCTCAGAGAGACGAGAAACCTTCCGCCGAAGATTAAACCCTCTGTTTAATTCCCCCGCACAGGGGAGAGCATGAGAGAGCACTGGAGGAGCTCAGACAGCCAGGCCGCAGCCTTCTTTACCCGTGTACTGAACTGTGGAACTGCTGAAGGGATTATGGGAAAGGGGTGAATATGGATGTATGGATGGTTGGGTGGTTGGGTGACCATCTTTCAGCAGGAGCAGAGGAGAAGAAGTCAGCTGTCAGACCTGCTCCTCCTTCTCATGGAGCTGTTTCGGTCAGGGTGTCAAAAGCCTTTCTAATGTCCTGCTAATAAAAGAAGCCTGCAACAACTCGATAGCCATAATGTAAACAACACTGACTCACACACAAACACAGCACTTGAGCTGTATAATTATATAGTTATAAGACAGAGAAGAAAAAAAAAAGCCATTTCAATATGTCAGTCCTTGCTGATAAATCATCTACACTAAAACTGAAATGTGAAAAAGGCAAATTTAACTCATTTACTAGTAAATAATGCTTAACTGCTAAATTCGTTTAGTATTATTTAGGGCATTTGTTGCAGTATTTATTGTAGAACTTATTGTATTTATTGTAGTATATGACTTCTCAGTGTTTGAAAAAACTGAATGAACAGGAACTTCTAAGCTTGGCCAAGCTATAGTCATCATTTTTTGGGCCTCTCTCTCTCTCTCTCTCTCTCTCTCTCTCTCTCTCTCTGTCTATCTCTCACACACACACACACACACACACACACACACACACACGTTCGGTACGTCAACGAGAACACACATCTACTCTCATTAAGCATGCCAAACACAGTGACCGCTAGACTCATGAACACCTCGGCCACAAATCGTGCCTGAATTATTTAGCAGAGCCAGAGTGCCATGGGGGCAGGGGGCAACGTCTGCGGGGCGGGGTTGTTTGCCAGGTCGCCGCTGTGTGGCGCGACTTTTCTTGCTCTCGGCCGTCTGTCCTGGTCGAGGCCAAGGGGTCCCCTGTCACTCACCCTGGGCCGGCTGTCATGACCGACTGGCTGGAGCGCTTGAGCCCTGATCCGGGGAGTCACTTCCAGTCAATCCCAGTCAGCCGGGGGGTGGGGACCGCACATCTAGGGCCGGATGGCTTGTGACTGCTGGAGGATTTATGCGACCTTTCACCCCCAGCACAAGGCGGTCTAGTCCCTGACCGCTCCCCACAAGTCTGGCCCTCAACTCAAATCCAACCCAGGGTGATCACTGCCCAGAGCAAGTTTTCGTTCTTGTGAAATCATCAGTACGTAAACGGCACAAACCACGACGGATTGAAGAGACTTGCACCGCGGAAAATATTTGTTGGTCGATTTTCGGTTGCATACTCTTCCTTGATCAAAAGTACTTCATCAAAATCATTATGTAGATTTATGCCTTATTTCTAAACATAAATTGCATCTAAGGCCATGATAGCTAGACAGATATCTAAACCTTAGCCCAACCAGGGAATTTCACACGGTCCATGCTCCGAGAAGTGTAGTGTTGCTCTTATTCTCAGTGCCCTGCGGAGTATTCCAGACATCGCTGGAGTCCGTTTTCTCCTAAAGCAACGAGCTCCCGTCCTGTGCATCAGCTCTCTCCTCCGCGCTCCTTCCTGGCCGCTCTTCCGTGCTGCAATTGGTCTCTCTGCTCCGCTTCCCTGCCCCCGGACCCCTCCGATATGCTGCCTCATATGACCTCGTCTCTGTGTACGGAATGTCATGTCATGCACATCGGGGGGAACTGGAGCACCGGCCTAAAAGACGTCTTTATGCATACCTTATGTACATAGTACATAAACAGTACATGAATATGGTTGTGTGTGTGTGTGTGTTTTCTCATATTTGATTCTGTCTCCAATGGCAAAGCCTCTTTCCTGTTTTTTTTTGCAAACAGATGAAAGAGCATATGAAGGAATTTGAGATTATAAGACTTCATAAAATTAGAGACTCATTCTTAAGGTGCCGTTCAAAATCGCAATGCCAGACACTTTGTACAGACACATGGAGGCACAAGGCAACACCACTGTGTGTGGGACACACTGACCACAGCCCAGCATGCTAGTCAGGGCTGAAAGAGCATAGCAGCAGAACCCACCCTCTGTCCAAACCCTTCACTCATCTCTAAACCACTTATTTCATAAAAATGTGAAACATTTCTGATATAAATCACAAGACATGCAAAAATTTGTGTCCCTTGAAACAGGTGCTAAGATCTGCCACATGGCACCTGTTTGAGAGTCTGATGGTGGGGGTACTACAGGAAGGCTAGATGGCAGTTGATTGGCTGACAGCGGTAGTGCACAGACTTGCCTGGCCCCCTTTAGGCTGGTACTTGATGTTATCCGTGGAGCCGATCTTGGACTTGACGTTCCTGAGGTCGGGCAGGGGCTGGTTGATCACGCGCAGCTGCTTAGGAGTCGTGGCGGGCGATTTGGGGGGGGTGCGGATGATGGCCACCTTTTTCTCCTGAGAGAGCAAGCTGAGGGACTTGGGGGTGCCTGGCGTGCGGGGGGTGCCCGGGGTGCGGCAGGAGTAGCTGGGCGGGGTGCCGGGCGTGACTGCCGCAGAGCCGGGCGTCCGGGGTGTCGATGTGCCGCTCCGGGCCGATCGGGAGCGGGCAGACACCGTGCCTGTGGACGGAGGGCAGTGTGAAGATCACACACCCGCTCACCAAGGCGAGCTGTGGACACTGGACAGTTTTCACTCTTCAACAGGATGGTTTCAACACAGCTCAAATTTGAATGTCTTAAATTTGCTTTTATAACTTTGAAGGACAACCTATAGACACTATCGTTGATGTTAAATTTGCAGGGAGAGCTGAAGAGAACAACAAAGCTGGACAAAATTAAACATACATTCAACATTAAAATAATGCATCACGTGCAAACATAACTGTGTCCACCCTGGTGGTGAGGAACGGTATGGCAAGCAAGATAGGCTAGGTCAAAATACGCAGTCTACCTGTCATGCTGGGTGACCTGCCTGTCCTATGCTCCGCTCTGACTTCAGTGCGAAAGGCTATGGGAGGGGAGAGAGGGCGGGGAATGGAGAGGGGGCGGAGCCAAATGAGACGTTTTTTTTGTATTACATTTAAATCACCGTGCACTAGTCAAAACATGATCAAAGCCCCCAAATTAACTGGACCCCTATGCCTAAGCAGCTAAAAAATTTATTTCATCTGTCATTACATTTGTGTGGCATATCCTGAGAAAACTAGAGAATGTTTCTAAAAAGTGGGTATATGCATGTGCACATGTGTGAGTGCATATGTGGGCGTATGTGTGTCTACATGAAAGCGATATTTCCATTTTGCATTTCTTCCTAGGTATCAGCATTGACTCTTGTATCTATTAGCATCCTAGTTACCTAGTATCTGACCTACTGTACTCGCTAGGATACATTCTATGAATAGCGTTTGCTAAATGCAATAAATCTAAATGTTTGTTTGTGTGTCCGTGTGTGTGTGCACGTGTGCGTGCGTACATGTGGGTCTGCGCGGCGCTGTGGATCCACTGCTCGTGATAGATGTGGAGCTCTCCTCCTGCTCGGCCGGGTGTGTGCGGCGGGACAGGATGGATGCGGGCCGGGGCAGAGACGACCTCTTCTCTGGGCTCCGAGAACCTCCGTCCTGGGTTGAGAGGAGGCAGAGATTGGCTTACACCCTGACCACACGCCGCCTCAGCGGTCTGGCCACCACAGCAGTTTCCAACCGTTCAAGAAGGATGTGTGTAGTGTTTACATTGGCCCCTGCATCCTCAAACGTTAGCATACAACTCCTGTTTATAAAGTGTGTCATTTGAGCTGCTATTGCAGAGAACCAAACACAGAGAACTGGCTCCCTCTCGTCTGAATTTCCAAAGCAATCAAGCTAAATGAAATCTGGTTCTTTTTAACCATGAATTACAGTTTATTTATTGAACCACATCCGTGCTCCTATGCTCAGAGATTCTTTAATCTTGCAATTCTACATTTCTAGTTTTTTATGAGATTGCACTAAACAACTATGGCTTCACCTTTCTTACCTTGCCTAAATGACTGTTAAGTGCAGGTGAGTCTTGTGGACCTGCCAAGGAGGGGCGGGGCTCAAAGGGAGCTGTCTCCACCAATGGGCTTGTTTTAGAGGAGGGGCTGGCAGAGTTGGGGTGGGGTGGAAGATGAGCCGACGCCCGCATTTTACAGGTGGGGATCTTTGTTAGTGATGCTGAACTGGGGGTCTGTGATGGACAGTGCATGGGAATTGGAAGACAGAACAGTTTGTTCATGCAAAAACAACGAAACCAATTTTAATTAAACAATGGGAAAAAAAAACACCATGTGAAGAAGGGTTATATCAAACACAAATGAGATAACACAGTGACACTCATGGAAAATTAAGCACTTAACATGACACAAAACATGCTCCAGTGTGCTCAAGAAGTCCTTCGAGTACTAACGAGGAGTACGTCAAACTATTTAACGTCACACTCTGTGTGTAGAATCTGCCGTCTGCAGGAATATTATTCTCTCCTGATTAAAAAACCCATTTTGTGGATTAGAGGGATTTTATAAACATTTCACAATGACTAAAGATGCAGTCCTGCTAGTCCAGGCGATGAAATGGGCGGGAACCTCAAACACCACGCGGAGAGCGGCATTTGGACCGAGCCGGCAGGGATTTGCAGAAAATTTGAGGAAAATAACAGCAATTATGTGAACAAGTACGTGTAAACCGAAAATCTGTAGAGGTCTTTAATGGCAGCTGAGGTCAGAGCAGAATAAACACCATGGCTGGGATAGCTCGAAGGCATGAAGTAGTCTCACCGCGTTCACAGATGTGTGAAATGGTGGATAACCTTGGGGTTATGGGTAATGGAGGCATGCAATCAGCAGCACTGGTGGAATGAACGGAAAATGCCAAACGGATGGAATGTTCAGGTGGGTCAATGGAAAAAAAATGAAGGCTGGCTTGATTGGTTGAGCAGAGAGGGTTGGATGATATATTGTTTATTAATGATTATACTTGCATGTATCGATATTGCAAATAGCTACAGGATGCAGACGGAAGGAATAATTGCATACAGAGTTTTCTATAGTGTGCAGAGAGTCCCCTGGCCAGTCTCAACTGTTGCATTTGTTAGGGTAAGTGACCAGTAACAAGTCAAGGTGCAGACATGGTACAGTGAGAGTCTTGTAGCCATATCATTAACTGCATAGAATTTCAGGTAGTCACCAGTTAGAATTAGATCACAAACTGTCCTAAATATCATATTCCAAAGAGATTTTAAACCATCCAGATCAGTGTATTGTGTAACACTATTTTAATACCACCTAATATTCTTCCACGGATACAACAAAGCACTATTGTAAGTTGTTCTGGACAACAGTTAACCCTTTAACATCAGTTAGTTTACTAACACCGCAGGTGTGAGATTTAGTGCTGGCGAATCTCATACCACTCGGTTAAAGTCTCTCATAAGTGGTGAGGATGCCCAAGATTATAATTCAAGTTCACGTTCCTTTACTCAGGACCACTAAAGGTTGTAATAATAGTGAAGTGAGCAATGCACCCTAGCTCCACTGAGTGTGTCGGTAATTAGGGTATACATACATGTCTGTCCACAGGAAATACTGACCATACTACGGCATGGTGCTGAACTACTTTGACTTCTATCCAAATGTGTCATGTTTAGAGGTGCTCATGTAGGGGATACTTACAGATGCCCGATCTCTGGAGTGCCTCAACCCACCGAGGGGCTGACGCCCGTCTGCCGACACTGGAGAGAGGTAGAAAGAGAGAGGTAGAGAGAGAGAGAGAGAGAGAGAGAGAGAGAGAGAGAGAGAGCGAGAGAGAGTGAGAAAAGGAGAGGGATACTGGGATTGTCAGTGTTTATTCTTTAAAAGAATATACAAACAATTGGAAAATGAGAGACATGCAGACAAAAACAAACGTTTGCTCTCTCTCATACCAACCCTGTCAAACGTCAGCCTCAGCATGCATACAGCAATGCTTTTGGACTTCAAATTCATTTTAACGTTTAGACTTTAGCTTAATTTACTCTAGACTCCCGAAGAGCCGTTAATTAACTTTTGTTAGTGCTCAAGACAGTAGCTTGAGCATTTATTTTTATTCTGGTCACTGAAACCTAAATGGAAGTGTGTCCAACCCACATCTGAGCTTTAGAGACTGCTTTGAAGTTTTCTGGCATAGTATTATCCAGATTTAAATAACTGCTTTCATTACATAAGAGGCTTTATTGTAACTTCGAACTGGGCTTCTGCAGCAATTTATCAGATTTTAAACATAAATTCAAATTTAGTTACCAGAGAGAAGGGGACCCTGATGAGGACAGGGAGCTCTCTCTCTTCCTCTCTCTCTAGCTATCTTTATACCTGTTTCTCTCTTCCAGTGCGAGGCCATATTCTTAGCAGGCCTATAACTACAAAGTAACAGTTGCCTGGCAACCGCTGCAGACGTACGACATGCCCAGTGAGGCTCTTGGGTAAGAACGGCTACCCGTAGTGGAAGTCGTGTTTCTATAGTGAAAAACACTCACCCTTGCAGAGTCACAATCACACACACTCATCCAAGACGCAGTGCATGCTTATTGCTTAACAAAATGCAAAGTCACTGCACAGCACGATCGCAGTCCATAGGCAAACGTAGGGCAAAGCAGCAGACGTGAGTGCTGAGACCAATAAATAAGATGACGGAGATATTCCGTGAGCACAGACAGCAATAGTGAAGCAGATTTCAAAATAAAAAAACGAAATAAAAACACTTCACTTAAATATAAATCAACATCCATGAGCAAAACAACAACAAAACAATAACAGCAATAATAATAAAAAAAAAACATAAAGCAAAGGGACAAACATCACTTCCACAATGACACGCCAGTGTACGATTGCCAGCCACATTGCACGAGCCTTTCCAGCTGATCACCTGCGGGTTTCCTCTTAGCCCAGGCGTGGTGCTGGGTAGGTCTAGGGTGTCTTACGGTGGACTTTAAAACACTCCTCCGGGAGGGAGAATGGCTCTGAGTTTCAGATTTTTTTGCGAGCTCAACCTTCTTAATCATAGCTATGAAAGGGAAAAAGAGAGTGAGTGAAAGAGGCAAAGGCAGCAGGTCCCCGGACTGAGGGCGTGAGACCATCCAGGCATGCCGCTTCAAATAAGGAATAGTTACTCAAAGTCTCAAAGGGAGTCACAAAGTTACTCAAACAAATAATAGAATAATAGACAGACACTTGACAAAACACATTAATTAAAGAACAACAAGACCAGTTTGAATTTGAGGTGGGTAATATACACATATATCATTTGCTATTCTGCCATGAACCTTACAAGGATCTTACACAATAACGTAATACCGTTCAGGCAAATACTTTGCCACGGACATTGGTGCATTAGAGACCTTTTTTCTTCTTCATGTCCTCCCTCTGGATGAGCGCCGGCTCCTTGCAGACAGGTTTGCGTTCAGGGGTGGAGATGCGGCCCTTGACCCTGCCTCCCTTAGCCTTCTGCTTGGGTTGTTTCTCAGTGGGCGGCTGCTTAGCAGGGCTTTCCATTCTGGGGAGAGGCTCTATTTTCTCAGTTGCCATGCTTCTATCATCGTCTGCTGACAATGAGAGGCAAACGGATGAAACCAAGATTATGACCAAAATCAACCTCCTATCAAACAGACCGAGGCGCTATTAGATATTAAAATGCATATATTTATAATAAATGCTCTAATACCAGCATTAAATGTTACTCGACTGAACTCTGTGAAACATAATAAATATACTTTTAGAAACATGATCCTTTAAAACCTTTTTTAACAATAAAAATGTATTTCTGCTTCTGGTTTTCAACATTACAAATAAATAAATAAATAAAAAAGACTAATAAAAATTAATAAATAAAAACACGAATCACCTTGAGTGTCCACCCAGGAACTATCCAAGATGGAATCATCCATTGTGGTTTCATCTTTGTAGTCATCGTAGCTCTCGGTGACACCCTCACTTTCTGGTATCTCCCTCGGAAGGCACACAGCAACTTGCACAACTTCTGGGACATCTGGAACTTCCTCAAGGCTAGCAGCTTCCATCTCTACTTCCTGAGCCATTTCCACTGATTCTTCTTCCTCTTCTTCCTCTTGGAGTTGCTGAGGTGGTTCTTCCTCAGGAGGAGCGAAGAATCGCACGCTGTGGCCAGGCTCCTCTCTCTCGTCAATGGTCTGCACCACTGTGATGAAGTCATCTTCCACAGTCACTACAGACTCGATGGCAGCTCGAGGTTCTGCGGTCTCCTCCACCACTGAACCTGCCCTGTGAAGCTCCTCTTCTTCTTCCTCTTCATCTTCTTTGTCCTCCACTTCGGCCTTAGTCATGTCTGCTTCAGCCTGCTTTGATTTAGTCTTCTCTTCGTCAACCTTTTCCATTTCAACCCACTCTGTTTCAAACTTTGCTGTTTCCAACTGTTGTGTTTCATCCTTCTGCATTTCAACCATGCCTGTTTCAGGTACCTCTGTTTCAAGCCTGTCTGCTTCAGCCTTCTGCATTTCAACCTTGCTTGTTTCGGGCACCTCTGTTTTAAGCCTGTCTGCTTCAGCCTTCTGCATTTCAACTTTGCTTGTTTCAGGCACCTCTGTTTTAACCCTGTCTGCTTCAGCCTTCTGCATTTCAACCTTGCCTGTTTCAGGTACCTCTGTTTCAAGCCTGTCTGCTTCAGCCTTCTGCATTTCAACCTTGCTTCTTTCAGGCACCTCTGTTTTAAGCCTGTCTGCTTCAGCCTTCTGCATTTCAACTTTGCTTGTTTCAGGCACCTCTGTTTTAAGCCTGTCTGCTTCAGCTTTCTGCATTTCAACCTTGCCTGTTTCAGGCACCTCTGTTTTAAGCCTGTCTGCTTCAGCTTTCTGCATTTCAACCTTGCCTGTTTCAGGCACCTCTGTTTTAAGCCTGTCTGCTTCAGCTTTCTGCATTTCAACCTTGCCTGTTTCAGGCACCTCTGTTTTAAGCCTGTCTGCTTCAGCTTTCTGTATTTTAACCTTGCCTGTTTCAGGCACCTCTGTTTCAAGCCTGTCTGCTTCAGCCATCTTCATTTCAATGTTGTCTGTTTCAAGCATCTCTGTCTCAGTGATTTCTGGCTCAGGTCTCTCTGTCACCAAGGCATCAGGCTTAAGTGGTTTTGCTTCCTCCATGAGTTCCTCAGGCTCTTCCCCCAGTTCTATTTCATCCTCCATATTCTGTGCCTCAGGCTTCTCAGTCTTTACAAGATCTGACTGCACCTGGTCCTCAACAATAGCTTTCTTCTCCTTAACAGCTTCCACTAGGGGTGCATCCTCTTTAGTGGGTTTCTCAACAGATCCAGCAGGAGACAATTTCATTGGCTCGGCTTTCAGAGCCTCTTTGTCCTCTACTTGTTTGGGTTTCTCTGTGTCAACTTGCACTTTCTCCTCCTCCGGGGCACTCTCTACCGACGATGCTGGGGATGGTTTGATAGGTCTAGCAATCCTGTCTTTGGCAACTCCAGTGAGCTGGTACACATCTTCCGCATCTACCTCCTCATAGGCCTCCTGGTGCACCAAATCTGGCTTGTTCTTCACCTTCTCCCTCAGCTCTTGGAGTTCCCGCTCCTCCTCTACACTCAAAGGCCGGTCCTCCATTTCCAGCTTGCGTATTTGCCTCTCATAATCAGCTATTTCAGCCTCTTGCTCAGCCATAAGCTTGGCCTGTGCATCAAGACTAGGCCTTGCCTCTTCCAAGGTGACTGTCACAGTTGGGGTGACAAAGGTGTCACTTAGTTTTTCTGACTGCTTTGCCTCAACACTTTCTTTCTTGCTCGGTTCTTCTGTTGTATCCTTCCGTTCTTCTGCTCGTGGGGTGATGTCCTCCTTAATATACTTAAATGTTGGGCTCTCTTGTCCGCTTGGAGCCGGACTTGCCTCTCTCTCCTCTGATATCATAGTGTTGAAGATTTGCATTGGTGGAGGTTCCATTGGACTGTGCAAATCTGCAGGAGATGGCATGGGACCCGAATACTCGCTGAAAACACAGTATCCCTGTTCTTCCAACTGTCCCTCACTTTTTGCGACTCTCTGACTTTGGCTGCCCTGAAGTAAATGGGCTAATGAGTCACTCACAAGTGTTGGCATATCTGCTGGCACTGACTTCCTCCTCATGATCTCAGGGTCTGTGTTCTCAGACATCAGCCTGGATCGGGTACCTGCCAAGTCTAGCATTTCAGGCAGATCTGGCGCCATCACAATGCCACCGTTTTTGTAGGAGTACTTGGTAGGCAGAGGAGACTCAGGAGATTCTGGCTGTGGACTTGCGGGCTTGACCTCAGCTACTGTCTCCTTGGGAGGGGAACTGGATGGAGTTGGGACAGAAGCGGATGTCTCCAGGATCAGCGGTGGGAAAGATGGAACTTTCTCCACTGAAGGAGTTGTGATGGGAAGGTAGTCGGCAGATTCATCCAGGCTTCCACTGGTGTAAGACATGATGTCTGTCGCCAAGGGGGAGAAGTTCCTGGGCCGCCCTTGACCTCCGCTCTGATCCATAGTGCCGATGGTGATATTTAAGGAATAGCTTCTTTGTTCAAGGGCCAGTTTTCCGGGAGAGAGCCGACAATCGTCCCTCTTTTCAGCTAGCGGGAGAACCTTTTGCTCCTCCATTGTACCCTTTTGAGTTTCAGGCTTTTCATCCATCTGAGCCAGGGTACTGTAGCTGATTTCTGGAACTGAAACAGCATTTTCTGTCTCATCCGATGTAGCACTAAGCTCATAATAACCTTCCCGCTGGCTTCTGTCTTCATCTGATTTCAATGTTGTGGTCTCAAAGTAAGCAGACATTCCAGACTTGTCCTTAATTTGTTCTTTCTCCTTGTCCAAGCTGGGAGAGTCTTTTCCAGGCACTTCTGGAGTTTTGGCACTTGCTGTAACCTCTATCTTCTTGTCTCCAGTAATGACTGATTCTGCTTCCAGTGATTGCTCTTCACGTGTTGGAACCTTACTGGAGTCGGCTTCATCCGAAGAAGCAGATTTCTTGGTACCAAATGGCGAATCAGCCTTGTGAGCTAAAGCATCTGTAGGGTCTTTGGTATGCCCCTGGCCATTGGGGGAAATAGCAAAATCCTCCGTGTCACACAGGGTCGGTAACAGGGTGTCTGACATGCCTTTGTCAGGTGCAACACTCTGGTAAGAGGGGAGGTCACCCGGACGCACCTCTGACTGAGTGAAGTCCATGCCAACCGGTGTGGTCCTCTCCCCACATGGCTTTTCTGCATCCATCTTCACAGCTGAAAACAAATCTTAAGTGATCTGGTTGTGCTGCATTACGATTCGATCTGGGCCTAAATGGATTTGCCAGGCCAACCACCACACAGACAAGCAAAGCCCAGCATTCTGCACGACGCACAGCACTGCAGATGAAACAAAACGGCACATACCAATTCAGTAGTGAAGGAAGCGATGGCATGGATGTGACCGCACCAACATGCAAAATGTTGGATGGATAAGATCCACATGATGATGGTGAAATGTCCAAGGTGGCTTTGGCCTGATACGAAGCAGCTGTCAGTGCACCACACATGGGTTTGGAAGGGTTTCATCACATGATGACTTTAATAAAGTATAATAAATCTGTTTAATAAATATAGTATAAATATCAGTAGAGATTTTATATATATATATATATATATATATATATATATATATATATATATATATATATATATATACACACACACACACACACACACACACACACACACATACACACACACACACACACACACGCACACACACACTGTAGTGCAGTAAGAGATGTGGAGATATTCCGAACTGTAGTAAAGTACACAAAGTTTTCAGAGAAGTAGGACGTTTCAGACAGCTTATGAAGGACCTCTGTCTGAAATGTTCTGTTTCTCTGGAAACTATATATATGTGTACATACATACATACATACGTACGTACTTTAGTTTGAGCCTTAATGGATTTATCAAATAATTTGTTTGTGTAAATGCCCTGATCTTGTTCAACAAATTAGTGGAAAAAATGCTGCCATAGTCAACAGAGACCGTTCTGCTTGTGAAATCTTTGAATATTTATTTTACCTGAGACAAATAAAGACAATACAAATTAAATACTTGGGGAAAATACACCTTTTAGGTTTTGGAATATAACAGATGAAATGGCTTGATAAAGAAAAATAAAATTTAAAAAATGTAGGCAGAAAACCAAAATGAACAAAGCGCAAAAAAAAAACCCTCTGGTAAAGCAGACTAAAATCATAGGATTTCAACCAAATCTTGAGCTGAATCAAACACAGGTGATTGACCACAGCATGCTGTACAGAAACCTCCATACACTGGCAATGTAGCTGGCAACAAAAAAAAACAACAACCACTGAGCAATGAACCACAGGCGGCGGCAGAGGTCAGCCTGGCAGCTGTAGCACCAGACGGGAGAAAGCAGTGTGCTCGAGAGAAAGCTTCACCAGAAAAACAGAAGACAGTGACTGCACTGAAAAACAGCACTTAGAGGAAAAAAATAGCAAAGAGAAAAAGGTAAAGTAACACAGCTCTGGCCACAGAAGCGGAGCACCATCAAGCCTGTGTTGCCTGGCAGCGTGAGCAGAGAAGAGGACAACCTCCCACATTTCCTCAGCTTGCACCTTTAGCTATGGCTTTTTCTTTCTTTTTCTTTTTTGTGTTTTGGTTGGAAAGCAAAAGGAAAAACATGCAGGCTGCAGAGGAGGGAGGACACACCTTTCTCAGGGCTCTCTTCCCTCTCTGGCTCCTCGGTGCTCCCGTTAGGAGCTTCTGGGCCAGCAGTAAGTGCCCGGATCTCGGCCTGCGGACAGGGCAAAGCCTGGGCCTCGCCTGCCACCGCTGCCTGCTCTAAGAGCTCGGATGGGGGTTCCTGCTCAGGCTCCTCCCCAGTCCACTCCTCCTCCTCCTCCTCCTGCTCCTCTAAAGCTGCTGAAGGAGTGTCCTCCTCTTCCTCCTCCGCTGCGGAAAGAGCCTCTATGGTCTCTTCTTCTTAACAGACAGGGGGACAAGTGGAACATCAAGACTACGGGACAACACAGACTTGGGTTATAGGGGTTGAAGGAAGCGGGACACTTTCAGCTCTGGTGAGAATGAAACCAACCCAAATGATGCATGTGTACTGTTTCAGTATGAATGTGGCACGAACAGTAGCAACCCCTTAGTTTAATAACAGTATCCCACTGTATCACTGAGTAGGCTATTATAAAATATTGAAATAGTTCCCCATCTTAGAACATTGGCGAAACCATTTATCAGATACACATTATATTATATATAATATCATGTAAATGATCTTATCTATATGGGACAGTTTACCAGACCCAGACTAGGCAGAGAAACTGGCCTTGTATATTCTAAAAATTATATTGTAATAAAAGTATTCTCAAACACACTTTATCCTGACTGATAAAGAGCTGGAGACCCGATGAGGAGTCACCGCAATATGCAGACCAGGGTGTGGTGTGGGAAACAACAGAAGAACCCCTGTGCTCCCATGACAATATGCCCTATATCCGGGTATTTAGCGCTCATGACCGTATTTACAGTCATCTGTATTAGTAGTGCTGAGGTAGTCCTGGGTCAGCACTGTGCATTGCAGTTTGGGGCTTCAGGGACACCTCATTAACCTCCCTGTCACGGAGGAGTTGGTCAGGAATAAAAACAGTAAATAATGAATCGTGAAAGAATCCGGAAAGAAGTTGCTAAATGTTGAACACAGGGGTGAAATGAGTCACAGCTGGGAAGCCCCTGCATGTGAGGGGAGTTGTTTTGACTCCTTTCGAGTCACACCAGGACTATCTCTGCTTAGCTCTGCAGCACCTGGGATTCACACGGCAATAAAGGTCTACTAGACTCTCTCTCTCTCCATCCCAACATCATGCACGCTGCCTATTCTTCAAATCCGGGGCTATTTACCTTCGTACTTAGCAGCATTTCAATTTATGAGACTGAGATATGAGATGTTTGGGTTAAAACCTTCTCTGCAGATGAAAGCACATTGGAAACATTACCACTTTAGCACCCCTGTGGGTGTAGTAGGTTTTTTGCTTTAGCAAGAAATCCTGCTTGAGGGAGTCACAGTCTGTCAGCAGAAGTCAGCAGCTCAGAAAACCTTTAGGTGGGCTGCAGAGAACAATGCTGGTAGTGACCCTGGTTCCGATAGTGACCCTGGTTCTGGTAGTGACCCTGGCTCTAGTTGTGACACTGGTTCTGGGCGTGACCCTGGCTCTAGTAGTGACACTGGTTCTGGGCGTGACCCTGGCTCTAGTAGTGACACTGGTTCTGGTAGTGACCCTGGCTCTAGTAGTGACACTGGTTCTGGGCGTGACCCTGGTTCTGGGACTGACACTGGTTCTGGGACTGACACCCCAGGTCAATGCCATGGTGAAATGGGAGCAGAGTGAGAGAAGGAGCAAAGGATCAGGGAATTTACTGACTTATGCAAGACAGTAAGCAAATTTAAAAAGTGTGTGTGTGTGTATGTTTGTGCGTGCGTGCATAAGAGTGCACACCACAAAGAGAAGAGCTGAAAGTCTTCCTGTGATCTACAGCATGTGTACATCAGCAGGTGGGGAAATGGGGCGGAACTTGATGTTGGGGGCGGGGCATGGACAGGTGAGTATGTTTTTTTGGGCCAGATGACGAACAGACAGAGTCAGACGGACAGAAAGACGGACACACCAAACAGGCAGAAGAAAAAATGTGCACAACATGCTCGACTGACCTGCTGATGTGGCAAGTCATTGGGCTCCGGCGTAAAAGTGAAGGTTTATTCGTCTACTGAGCGCTTCACACTAACGGCGCCTCGGACTGCGTACGCCCTCTCAGGCCACCAGATGCACATTCTAAACCGAGCCAAATGACTTGCGATGAAATGTCCCGGAAAAAAAACACGCGGACCAACGAGAGAACGTGGAACGCTCCACAGACGGAGCGTGCACAACACAACAGAAACGGAAGACAGAAGGGGAGGGAGAGAGAGGAAAAGAGGGGTGCAGAGGTCAGGATATAAAGAAAGGAGGAGAGGTCTGGAGAGGGGAGCAGGAGGGGAGGCGGGATGGCGGAGAGGAACCATGCGTGGTTCACCTTCGATCTGCCTAAAAGCAGCAGCCTGCCCTGGCGGGCCCGACCCCGAGAGGGTCCACTCGGGGCTGAATAAGGGGTGGTCATAGTACTCCTCGTCAGAGTAGTAGGGCTCATCCTCAGGCACTGAAACTGAGATGGAGGGGGCGAGGAACTTGCACCTCTCCCGAGAATTTTGGAAGCGGCGGAGAGGCCCTGCCTCCTCATCCCCTACATCTACAAACAGACACACAAGGAGAAGGAGCTGCAGGGAAATCCGCACACGGAAAGAGAGAGGTGGGGGGGCAGAGAGAGGGAGAGAGAGAGGGGAGAGAGAGAGAGGGAGAGAGGGAGAGAGAGAGAGGGGAGAGAGAGGGGAGAGAGAGAGAGGGAGAGAGGGAGAGAGAGAGAGGGGAGAGGGGAGAGAGAGAGAGGGGAGAGAGAGAGAGAGAGGGGAGAGAGAGAGGGGAGAGAGAGGGAGAGAGAGAGGTGGGGGGACAGGGAGAGGGAGAGAGAGAGGGGGAGAGAGGGAGAGAGAGGGAGAGAGAATGAGTTGAGGAGAGAGTGAGAGAGAAGCAGAGAGAGTAGGGGATCGGGGGATACGGAAAGTGACGGAAAGTAAGAAAAGGACAAAAAGTGCTGAGGCGGGAAAAAGTGAGGAAGACCAAGAGGAGAGTGGAGAGGAAGAACATGGAGGCGCTGAAAGGGAACATGAGAGAAAGAGTAAGGAGGAAGAGAGGAAATATATACGGTAGCGGCAGAAAAATAGAGATAGAAAACAGTAACGCTGAGGCAGGATACTAGAGTCAGAGAGACTCAAAGGAAGTGAGACAGAGACACACACACATGTACATACACACAACACAGCCGCACACATATACACAAGACACCAGACCAGAAACACAGAAATCTGCTGTGGTGGCACCATTTCTGGGATGTGATACAGCATGAAAGAGCATCGCTTTAAACAACTCAACTGGTAAAACACACACTGCACTTATCTGCCATGAGTCAGTCAGCATTATTTACACCTTTCCTTTCTATTTCCTGCCTTTCTACTTCTGTTTCCTATAACGCAGTAATATCCTGACAGGTTAATGCCTGACTGGGTCTACAACCCAGTGGTCATTTGTATTTATTTGTGGGATTGGACGGTTTGCATTCTGCGTTGTCCTCTCGTCTCGCCCGGCCACGGCGGTGCAGAGCGCCTGTCGGCTCCTCACTGCTGCGTCTGGTACAAAGTCAGCACAAGCACGGATATACGGAAGACCCTGCTCCTGAAGTGGCTTTTCCATGTCAGTTTCCATGGCAACGTAGGCAGTGTCAGAGGACAATGGTACAGACCTCCGCTAGCTCTAACGGGGTGCCCTTACCACCACTGAGCAGAGAGACAGAGAGAGATGCAGTCAGGGAAATAAATAACGAACAAAAAAAAACTAACACAGGAACAAACATACAAGCGCAGGCCCACAACATTAACGGCACCGACAGCACAACATGCAGACAGGAAAGAACAGGAAGAGCGTGTGGTGTGAGGGTGGGGGGGCGTTCCCCAGTCACCCGGAGGTTAATCGAGGGCGGAGACCGCGGCTGAGAGAAGATGGGACTGAGGGGAGGGCTCGGGTGGAGGAACTCATGCAGGGTGGAGCCTCCTAACAGCGCCAAGAGTGTAGGGACGGAGGCAGCGGGGTGATGGAGATGGAGGTGAGGGGACATTGTTTCCGTCCAGGCTGAGTCTTCCGAAGACTGTGTGATGAGAGCGAGCGTCCATAACACGTGCCGAGGAGAAATGAGGAAGAGGAGGAGGTGACCAAGTCAGCGCTGTGCCCGTGTCTCCCCCAGCGCGGCTCTCTCTGGCTCCCCCTGTTGGGCAGGAGCTGGCGGCTCATCGCACAGTTGATGTGAGGCCCAAAAAAAATAAACCTCCTCTCATGGCGCCCGTGATCGACGAAGATGGAGACACGCCGAAACCATGAACACACTTTACACTCACATCTTTATGCACACATCCGTACACACATGCGTGCCTTCGTGAGCGCGCTCATACACACACACCCACCCACACGCTCACACCCCAGAGACTGCAGGGCAGGAACGTACCTTGCTCCAGCGGGCCAAAGTGCTCGGCTGCGGGTGAGGGAGGCGGAGATGGGGGCAGGTTGGCGGAGTCTTCCACTGCACACACAAAGAAGAGGGCACGGTTAGGAGATCGGGAGGTGCAGAGAACTGCCTGCCATGGAAGAACGCAGTGAAGGATGAGAAGCAGCGCAAGCCTGGGGAGGGTATGCAGTCACGCTAGAGACTTCGCTCCCATCACCCACACATACACACACACACAAACACGCACTCACAATACACACACACACACAAGCACACACACACATACCCACACACACACAGTCACAATACACATACACACACACTCACAGTACATACAAACACGCATTCACAATACACACACACACAAGCACACACACACACACTCACAATACACACAAACACGCACTCACAATACACACACACATACCCACGCACATACACACACACACACACACACTCACAGTACACACAAACACGCATTCACAATACACACGCACACAAGCACACACACACAAACAATACACACAAACACGCACTCACAATACACACACACACACATGCACACACACGCACTCACAATAACAGTAGTGAATGCGAGTCCCACTCATGCTTCCCAGTCTATCTGGTGTTGGTTTCCCCACCACTGCCTGAGTATAACCACAGGTGGCTCAAAACGTACTACACTTACTCCATCACATGTACCTCAGTAAAATTTAGAACATTTTTCAGTCGTTTTAAGATCCTAGACCCACATCCTGCTATTGCGGGAATACTGACTCCACCAAAGCCACTTTTGGATTTTCTTGTCTTATTTATGTGGTGTGAAAGGAATCTTAAATGAGGACATGGCACATCATTTGAAGTTGACAAGTGTTTTACAATTAATTTGAAGAGAAATGTTTGGATCTGCTTCCTAATCAGGCTGGGATTCTGCAGCTCTGTTTTGATTATATTAGTTAGACAAAAACCTGAATATTTTGTTGCACAGTGCTTTAAAATATGACTTACCTACTTTTGAGTTTTGCATGTCTACATTTACTCCCAAGTATTTTTTTAAAGTAACAATACTTTTAGTTGAGTAGTTTTTGGCTACTGTACCCACATCTAGGTGTGCCATAGAAGACCTGCAGGGATGCACACACTGTATTTAATGTAAATGTGTTCATGTACAAAACCATTTCACATGTTTTAAATAGACATTAATGCCACATCACAAAAGACTGTGACTGCTAATTCACAGCCAGGCCACCAAAACAGAGAGAGAGAGAGTCAGAGGAGAGGGAGAGAGAGGAGGGAGAGAGACAGGAGAGAGACAGGAGAGAGAGACTGGGGAGGGAGAAACAGAGAGAGAGAGAGAGAGAGAGAGAGAGAGAGAGAGACAGGAGAGAGAGACTGGGGAGGGAGAAACAGAGAAGGGAGAGGAGAAAGAGAGAGAGAGAGGGAGAGAGAGAGAGAGAGAGACAGGAGAGAGAGACTGGGGAGGGAGAAACAGAGCGAAGGGAGAGGAGAGGGAGAGAGAGGAGGGAGAGAGACAGGAGAGAGAGACTGGGGAGGGAGAAACAGAGAGAGAGAGAGAGAGAGAGACAGGAGAGAGAGACTGGGGAGGGAGAAACAGAGAGAAGGGAGAGGAGAAAGAGAGAGAGAGGGAGAGAGAGACAGGAGAGAGAGACTGGGGAGGGAGAAACAGAGAGAGAGAGAGAGAGAGACAGAGACAAAGGAAAAAATGCTAAGCTTAAAGAAACACTGTTACACAGCGGGACAGATATGCCATTCCAGCAATCGCAAAGGTGTGAACGAAAACCTGTCAAGTACATCGACTTCCCATCTCAAGCAAACACAGGACCAGCATGTTCTGCTATGAGTCTCCATGATGGCAGTGTAACCTACCTGAAGATCATACCGTGTGCCTCTGTACCAGGATGATAGGGTGTAACCTACCTCTGTGCCAGGATACCTGCCTGTGATCCTGGCCCAGTGGCAGCACTACCTGACAGCAGTCTCTCCCAGTGCTGGTGCTATCTACCTGTGGGGTCACTTGTGTTGTTGCATAACTACATAACTGTTGTTGCATGGCAGCAGTGAAGTTCTAGTACCCTACCTGAGGGCAGTCTGACAGCAGTGGGGCTCTAGTACCCTACCTGAGGGCAGTCTGACAGCAGTGGGGCTCTAGTACCCTACCTGAGGGCAGTCTGACAGCAGTGGGGCTCTAGTACCCTACCTGAGGGCAGTCTGACAGCAGTGGGGCTCTAGTACCCTACCTGAGGGCAGTCTGACAGCAGTGGGGCTCTAGTACCCTACCTGAGGGCAGTCTGACAGCAGTGGGGCTCTAGTACCCTACCTGAGGGCAGTCTGACAGCAGTGGGGCTCTAATACCCTACCTGAGGGCAGTCTGACAGCAGTGGGGCTCTAGTACCCTACCTGAGGGCAGTCTGACAGCAGTGGGGCTCTAGTACCCTACCTGAGGGCAGTCTGACAGCAGTGGGGTTCTATTACCCTACCTGAGGGCAGTCTGACAGCAGTGGGGCTCTAATACCCTACCTGAGGGCAGTCTGACAGCAGTGGGGCTCTAGTACCCTACCTGAGGGCAGTCTGACAGCAGTGGGGCTCTAGTACCCTACCTGAGGGCAGTCTGACAGCAGTGGGGCTCTAGTACCCTACCTGAGGGCAGTCTGACAGCAGTGGGGCTCTAGTACCCTACCTGAGGGCAGTCTGACAGCAGTGGGGCTCTAGTACCCTACCTGAGGGCAGTCTGACAGCAGTGGGGCTCTAGTACCCTACCTGAGGGCAGTCTGACAGCAGTGGGGCTCTAATACCCTACCTGAGGGCAGTCTGACAGCAGTGGGGCTCTAGTACCCTACCTGAGGGCAGTCTGACAGTAGTGGGGTTCTAATACCCTACCTGAGGGCAGTCTGACAGCAGTGTCTGGGTGCAGCTCCTGCTCTCCCTTCAGCACTGCCACCGCCTCAGCTGTCACCTCCTGTACGATCCGCGCGGACACTTGCTCTGTGACACACAGACAAACACACACACACACACACACACACACACACACACAATCAGCATATCTGAGTGACAGTCACTCCCAGCCCTGAAGACTTGGACTGTTCTCTCTGTTCTCTCTCCGACATCCAAGTCCTTCGAGCATTCAAATGTGTCGGACAAACACACAGAACAATGCAGTGTGGGACATCCTCAGAAACCAGCAGGACTTCACTGCCCCTCCCCCATCCCTGAGCTCTGGGACTGCACAGAGGTGCAGGGTAGTCCAGGGTAGATAGTGATGCCCTCACACCAGCATCCACCCCTACGCCACACAGCCGTACTTCCCCGACACGATCGGAATTCACCTAACATGCCCACGATTTGTGTCAGCTCTGGACAGTTTAAGCCAGTTAAAATTCCTTCATTATAGGGTGGGAAAATGCTGACAAAAAACGCCCTATGGGTTCGCACAGACACAATTATCCTTAGAAGATTTTCCGCCTTGTAGCTAAAGACAGGGAATGTCCTGTTTTCGGCCCAGGTTCCAGTTCAAGGTTAACGAACCTGAGTCTGTTTTTCTCTGAAGACTCGAATGTGGTTATAAAGCAAATGGAATAATACTTGTGTTTTCATTCCATCTGTTTTTCCTTCACCGAGCAGCAACTGAAAATGATGCGAAGAGGACATGAGGACGAGCGAAACGTTTTCTGTTTGTTGGATAAGGACAGCAACGGGACTGGCAGTGTTGTGAGAGAACAAATTGTCATGGCAACAGCGGACAGAGCGCTCACGAACAGCAAGTCTCCAATTAGGGAGCAATCTCATACCCAACCCACAGAGTAGCTGGTCAGGAAAGTCAAGAAAAAAATGTGTTTCACAAATTTCAAAGGTTTAGGGATCACCTAGCTTATCACAACCGATGCAGTTTTGCCAAATTTCAATCTTTGGATTCAAATTCATCTCTCTTATTTTTTAATTGTATGTATTTATTTTATGGTGTAATTAAAGCATTATTCATTACTCATATCATTATGCCATTTCTGTAAAACGTTATGGGAGTTATGCAAATGTGGTGCGTTCCACAACACAGTGAGCTGCGAACTGTCGTCTGCCACGTTGAAAAATGTTCCAAACGAATCATCTTCTAACAATCACGCTCGAAGCACGAGGCCGTCCTTTAGAGAGGCTTTTAGAAAATGCCAGATCTTCTCCACTTGCTGTTGCGTAACGTGGTGCTGAACGACCCGAACATAACGCCACGTGAGGGAATGAGAGTGAGCAGGGAATTAACGGACGAGGACCCCAAAGCAAAATGCGCCTGTGCACCCGGGTTCGGCACCAGCGCAGGTGTTGGCCAGCCCCAAAACGGCACAACCGCTCAGCTGTAGCTCTACATCGGTAATAAAGCACACCTTTACTTACACCTGCCTACTTTTTCCGCAAGACAAGCTGCCCAAAACTCACTGTAAACATACAAGCCATAAACATAATAAACTACAAGCCTTATCGCATGTGGTTTCATTTGTCAGGTGACTACTAGCACATATATGAGCTGTTTACTTTTATTAATTAACAGGCCCGTGGCGTATTAGTAGCTGCACAGGTTCAGAAGTGCGCCATTACGACGGCTCGCAAAGCCTTTGACGCGGTTACGCTCCATTCGTCCTCCCACATCCTGCACGCTATAGGCACTGCGCGGGGGTGGGGTGGGGTGGGGTGGGGGTTATCCGGGGAGCGAGCTAGTGCGGCGGGGTCTCTTTAGGCGGAGCTGCCTCCCACCCGACACATCCGAGCAACCCACACAGACACGGCAAACGCATGCGCGCGGACAATCGGAGCCACCCACGCACGCACGTAGAAAGAGAGAGAGAAAGAAAGACAGAAAGGGAAAAAAGAGAAGAATTCGCTGCAGCTCCTCAGCTCAGAGCAGCGCTCACATTATCCATTATGCCCTAGTCACGCGCTGCAAGAGCGCGGCTCGTGCGTAGCGGGGCTTTAAAAGCCCGTATCTCCACGCTTCTGGGTCCGCCCCTGGACTCACGTGGCTGATAAATATTAACGCTAATAATAAGCGAAAGACTAAGCCTAAGATCACGCTGATGGCTCCCACAAACCTTAAGGTGATTTCACCTGGAAAGTGCTCGCGCTAGTGCATTGGTATTCCTGCATGAAGTATTCCTTGAACAGCCCTTTGAAGGCAGTTGGGGATTTGGTACAGCGAGAGCAAACCGTTTCTAGCAACGCCATTAAGCGCCAGCAGATAATTATGTGCTGTAATTGCACATCGTCACCCACACACATCATTACTGCCACGGGTATCAGAGATGCGTCAAAAGACTAAAACAATACGGAAACCACAGAAAAGCCATTTCCTCCATTTGGGGTCATGCTTACTCAATATGCGACCAGGGACGGTAGTATTGGTTGGTGTAGACCTTTTACATCCGCGCCAACGTGCCTACACATTCGCGCATTGCTTTCGGTGTTCGCACGTTCGTTTATAACGGCCAAGGTTAATGTGCAGACGTATGGACGTGGCAGCTTCTACCAGGAGGGCCCATCCGCGCTGATGTCGCAGTGTGCGGGGCTGAACACACGTGGTCGTCAGCCTTTGTGTCTGAGAGACGGACCACTGCACCAGCACAGATGCCAGACGGCCCCTCCCTCTCGGCCCCCCAAATATTCCCGTCTGGCTGAGCAATGGCAAAAAAATGTAAAAAATAAAATAAAAAACGCGCATGCGCATCTACGCTTGCACGCGCACAAGCTCCTTCACATCTGCATGCATACACACGCGCGAGCACAAGGTCAGCAACGCTATTACTCTTAAGTCTTTTTCAATACCTCCTTTTAAAATACACACATTATTCTACTGCTCAAAGATAGGCAGCTGCATTCCACATTACTCGGGAAGATGAAACTTGACAGACAGAACATCCAACGTATAAAGCATTAATAACGCAAAACACAAAAGCATCTTGGACCATCTGCACAGAAAGCATCACATCACAGCATCACGTTCTATCAGTGCTCAGAGAAGAAAGGTCTGAACACTGTCTGAACACTGTCTGAACACTGTCTGAACACAATCTGTAGGCTGTCTGTCTCTGACCAGACACGGGAGTAACATGTCATCGTCTGTGCTCAGCTGGCATACGTTACCTGCCTGGACTGTGGCGAAGGAGAGCTCTTACCACGGAAGTCTGTCTGTCTGGCGGAGGGTCGGCGGTGGTTGAGAGGCGCGTAACACCGGCTCGGTGGAGACGACTGGCTTTCACCCTCGGCCGCGCCCGGATGCCAAAAGCGAACGGGGGGGTGGGGGTGGCACTGCTACCCCGTGCCAAAGAGCGGAGCTGTTGCCATGGCAACGTGCCGCCTAGGCCCAGGATAAATGTACGCTCAGCATGACTTGGCTTCAGTTAGCTGCCGACAGAGCAAGTGTGTGCGCGTGTGTGTGCATGTTACTGACTGAATCACTGTATGTGCAGTACTGGTGCTGTTTCTGCTGCCTGCATTCAAACAGAGAAACATGCCTGTATCTACCACTCTACAAACAGCCACTCTGACACAACAACAGTGTTATAGGACCAGAATAAATTGTGCAAGGTGAGAATGATGTGCGACACATCAACTACTGAGGTGCTGGGTCAATATGTACGCCAAATAAAAGCTTAAAGCCTGCGTTGTGCATGTGCCAACTGTTTGTTCATTTATCTTTAAATGTTGGCACTATGTCAGCTTTCGCTCTGCGCAGGATGACATCACTGACTAAGAATGTCTTTGAGCTCTTCTCAGACATGCTGAAGTGGTTCAGGGCTCAGTGTCTGGTGATCAGTCTGATTCAGCGCTCAGTATCTGGTGATCAGTCTGATTCAGGGCTCAGTATCTGGTGATCAGTCTGATTCAGCGCTCAGTGTCTGGTGATCAGTCTGATTCAGCGCACAGTGTCTGGTGATCAGTCTGATTCAGCGTTCAGTGTCTGGTGATCAGTCTGATTCAGGACTCAGTGTCTGGTGATCAGTCTGATTCAGCGCTCAGTGTCTGGTGATCAGTCTGATTCAGCGCTCAGTGTCTGGTGATCAGTCTGATTCAGGGTTCAGTGTCTGGTGATCAGTCTGATTCAGTGCTCAGTATCTGGTGATCAGTCTGATTCAGGGCTCAGTGTCTGGTCATCAGTCTGATTCAGGGCTCAGTGTCTGGTGATCAGTCTGATTCAGGGCTCAGTGTCTGGTGATCAGTCTGATTCAGTGCTCAGTGTCTGGTGATCAGTCTGATTCAGGGCTCAGTGTCTGGTCATCTGTCTGATTCTGCACTCAGTGTCTGGTGATCAGTCTGATTCAGCGCTCAGTGTCTGGTGATCAGTCTGACTCAGCGCTTAGTGTCTGGTGATCAGTCTGATTCAGTGCACAGTGTCTGGTGATCAGTCTGATTCTGCGCTCAGTGTCTGGTGATCAGTCTGATTCAGCGCTCAGTCTCTGGTGATCAGTCTGATTCAGCACAGTGTCTGGTGATCAGTCTGATTCTGCGCTCAGTGTCTGGTGATCAGTCTGATTCAGCGCACAGTGTCTGGTGATCAGTCTGATTCTGCGCTCAGTGTCTGGTGATCAGTCTGATTCAGCGCTCAGTCTCTGGTGATCAGTCTGATTCAGCGCTCAGTGTCTGGTGATCAGTCTGATTCTGCGCTCAGTGTCTGGTGATCAGTCTGATTCAGCGCACAGTGTCTGGTGATCAGTCTGATTCTGTGCTCAGTGTCTGGTGATCAGTCTGATTCAGGGATGAGTATGGAGGCTAAGGTCATCCCACAGGCCCCACCAAGGACCCTTGCTTAAAAGGTTCCAGCTTGCGTGGAGGAGCTGACGCCAGTCCCTGCTGTAAAAGCCCGGGGTGGAGGTGGTGGGGTGGAGTTCAGGGGCAGCCTCCCCCAGGCCGGAGAGAGCCCGACGATTACGTGGCAGGCTTAAGTGTGTGAGAGGAACAGGCTCTCCCATGTTTCCAGGAGACATACCAAATACCGTGCATGTTCCCGCGGGCGTCACAATTAACACAGTTCATCTTTCCTTTCATCCTTCCATCGGAATAACTCATTCCTCCCGATGTCTCTTTTCTGTACGCATGTGTGCTCCGTGCTTGTCCTATGCGAACGCAACTTTCCTTTTCTTTTTTCGCATCTTTTCTTTCTGACTGTCCTCCTCTCTTTCTCTGTCCCCTCCTCCATAAATCTCCCTCCAACTTCTCTTCTCACGCCACCTCCCCATGATCTTGTCTCTCTTTCTTCTTCCTCTCCCCAGTTCTCTCGTTTTCCCTCCCCCTCTTCCTCCTCACTCGCCACAGCAGACATCTCTCAACCCACGAGCCCTGCAGTCACGACAGTCCCTCAAACGCTCTCGATTCAAAGCTCCGACTCATGCTGTGAATTTCGGGAACAGCCTCCCGATCACAAAAGTGCCACACAAAGAAACAAAGTCTCCAGAACATCGATAAGTGAACTAGTTAGAAATTAAACATTGACTAATATAAACAGTTTTAGCACTGTTTATATAACAACCTTATTATCTATATATATTAATTTATCTATATTTTCTGGGTGTGTTAAGTGAATATTTGGAATATTTATGTGTGTGTGTTTGTGTTTATATATGTAGGACTGAATAACTGCTGCTATTAGGTGCGTTCCTCTTACTTCTTCTTACTGTTACGTTTATATTTATGGCTTTCGGTAGACGCTCTTATCCAGAGTGACTTACAAAAGTGAGGCATTCAGTCTCAGTCATGCCCTCTGAGTCTGTGTGTTTGTACATGCGTGTGTGAGTGCATATGTGTGCTTGTGTGCAAGTGTTTGTGTGTACATGTATGTGTTGTTTGTGTGTGCGTGCAGGTGGTTTGTGTGTGAACATGTGTATGTGCACATGTGTTTGTGTGTATGCATGCGTGTTTGTGTATGTGTGTGCATGTATGTTTGTGTGTGTGTGTGTGCTGAGTACTCAGCTCTGCTTTTTTGCTGCCAGGAGGTTCCATGGCAGCTGAGTTCCTGCAGTCTTGCTCTGTTGCCCTCTATCTGCGCTGACACAAATGGTCTGCCCCCACCGCCTCCGACACAGACAGCGGCGCGCTACACTCCCACTGTCCCAACTCCCACTTGCCGACTCTCCCTTACTTAAGTCGTGAGGAGAACCAAGCGTGTCCCACACACCGTGTCACCCACCCACCCGCTTTTCTTCCTTTATTTGTCAAGCATTAAGTACAAATGCAAATCATGTGTGGGAACAGCACAGGCTTCCTGTCAGCTCTCCGTTACACCGCTGGACCATGTAGAGTCAGTCAAGCCCGAGGAGTTCAGGTTCCTTAGCGTTAGCTACAATTACACGGCTTAAGAAAAGCCGCGCGCTTATCAGATTCGGACGGGCGCCCAGGCCGAGAGCAACATAGCTGCAAACCGAATTTCCTGACAATCAAAGCATCCAGCTTCCAGTGCTACGTCTGCACTTTGGCGCTCCCTACCTGCCGTGACGGCGTGGCCCGAGGGCAGGTCCCCGTTGAAGCCGTTTTCCCTGGCATAGGAGGCGGCACCCGGCTGACATGCCCGGTACGAGAAGCCGTTCTCCTCGTGCCCGACCGGGCTGGACGAGGCCTGCGCTCCCAGCGATGCCCACTGGGGGGCAGTGTTCTCTGGCTGCCGACCGTCTGCCATCAAGACCGGAGGAGGGGAAGAGATCGCTCCTTTCTGCTGAGAGAATCAAAGAGGAACGTACTTAACTAAAGCCAGTACAGCTGTGCAGCAATCTCCACACATTTACCCCCCCCCCACCACACACACACACACACACACATATTTCATGTCCACACACTTTTCTAAACACGATCCCCTGATCCAATCTGCTTGTTTCCTCTGTCAAAATCACATTTTACATTCCATTTACATTTTACATTTTGCGGCATTTGGTAGACGCTCTTATCCAGAGTGACTTACAAAAGTGCTTTGTCATTTACTCATAGAACGTATTCTGGCCAGTACAGTAGGTTAGAGTTCAAGATACCAATGAACGAGAATACTGCAGAAATACAGGAATCAATGTTGGAAGTGCAACATAAGCATAAGCTGTGTCAGACTGAGCTCTATATCAGACTGAGCTCTATATCAGACTGGGCTCTGTGTCAGGCTGAGCTCTATATCAGACTGGATTCTCAGACTGAGCTCTATATCAGACTGGGCTCTATATCAGACTGAGCTCTATATCAGACTGGGCTCTATATCAGACTGAGCTCTATATCAGACTGGACTCTGTGTCAGGCTGGGCTCTATATCAGACTGAGCTCTATATCAAACTGAGCTCTATATCAGACTGGACTCTGTGTCAGACTGAGCTCTATATCAGACTGAGCTCTATATCAGATTGAGCTCTGTGTCAGGCTGAGCTCTATATCAGACTGGGCTCTATATCAGACTGAGCTCTATATCAGACTGAGCTCTATATCAGACTGGACTCTGTGTCAGGCTGGGCTCTATATCAGACTGAGCTCTATATCAAACTGAGCTCTATATCAGACTGGACTCTGTGTCAGACTGAGCTCTATATCAGACTGAGCTCTATATCAGATTGAGCTCTGTGTCAGGCTGAGCTCTATATCAGACTGGGCTCTATATCAGACTGAGCTCTATATCAGACTGGACTCTGTGTCAGACTAAGCTCTATATCAGACTGAGCTCTATGTCAATGCAATAACAAACAATACCAGACGATAAGCATCAGAGTTTCAGTTTATCAGTATATGTGCAGGGTCAGTGGTCATTTAAATATTCCACAAATAGATAAATCTTCAGTCTTCACGCCACCAATCAGCCTTCACATTTACTCATGCACTGTATCACCACTGTGACCACTGCTGCTGATATTGCTGTCAGTGTTATTATTATTATTATTAGTAGTAGTAGTGGTATTATTATTATTATTATTATTATTATTAGTAGTAGTAGTAGTAGTAGTAGTAGTAGTGGTATTATTATTATTATTATTATTATTAGTAGTAGTAGTAGTAGTAGTAGGAGTATTATTATTACTATTATTGTTATTATTATTATTATTATTAGTAGTAGTAGTAGTAGGAGTAGGAGTAAGAGTATTATTATTATTATTATTATTATTATTATTATTATTAATAGTAATAGTAGTAGTAGTATGTTGTTTCTTTGATGCAGTAAAACAAATAAAATGATTATTTTTACACTACACCATAAATAGCTTCCCATCAAAAAGTAAGACTGAGACAAGATGTTTTATTAAAGAGGTCATGACCTGTTTGTAAAATAGCCCACCCAAAAAACAAAAAAAACAACAAAAAAACCCAACAAAAAAACTCAGGCAAATCCAATCAATCACAGAGCACTAGGCAGGCTGGATGTGAGTCAACTTATGGTATGCTAATCCAGACAGATGTAGCACACTGATCAGGTCTGTGCCAATCAGTAGTTTAAATCGGGTAAGCAGGTCAGTCCTGCTGAGAGAGACCGAGTGCAGGGCACGTGGGCACTTGCCCCGCTGCTCTGCCCTCACAATCATCTCTTTGTATAGTGCAGGAGTGAGAGAGTGAGTTCGGGGAGAGCAGGTCCATTCTCAGCTATTCTGACCTATCCTCTCCTGGGCTCTGGTGCCATACTTGACAGAACCTGGGCATTTTTTCTATAGCAATTTCCATGCATTCGCATATACTGGAATCAGTTGTGCATGTGCCTATGTGTCTGTGTGTGTGTGTGCGTGCGTGAGGCGCAGAGTTCCGAGCAGCCTCCAGTCTTAATCAGCGTTCCGCCCCGCTATGCCTTCTCTCCTCGCCCCCTGTCCTGCTCCGCAGGTGCAGGGCTCTGTGCTTCCTCACTGACCCCCTCGGAGGGTCGGTAGGGTTCATGTCCTGTCCTTCCCAGCGAGTGGACAACGTGAGGCCCTGGGTGACTGTCCAATATTCTTGGGTCTGCTTTGATGCTCCCAGCCTCCCCGCCACAAGCACCTATGGTTTCTTTCTGTGCCTCTCTCTCTCACCTTTTGCTCTGCTTTATCTCTCTCTCTTTTCTCTCTCTCCCCACTTTCTTTCCTTTTTTCTCGCACTTTCCATCTCCTCTCATTCTTCCGTCTTTCCCTTCTCTCTCTGGTTCTCTCTCTGACCACTGTCCTGCGCACCCTCTTTCTTCCTGTCTCTCTAACAACTCGTTTCTCTTCTGCTCTCTCACCCTCTCTCTCAGTTTCTCCCCCTTTCCCTCCATCTCCTCAAGCCTCTGGCCATTCGTGACTGCGTCCGCTCCCCTCCGATTACAGCCGAGACTCGGGGCTGACGTGCCCCCTCATCCTCTCGGCGAATCTTCACCGAGGAACTTGGGAATGTCTTCACTCCCGTGGTCTCTCGTCTGTGCATGACGTGCTACGGCAGGGCGTGTAAGTGCTACAAATCAAGGTGTGGTACTGGGACAGTTTCTGTGCTGCTAGGTCAGAACGTCTCTCTCACAAATCAGCACCAATGCATGTGAGGACTTTGGCAGGCTGCATGCTACGCTCGTACGGCTGGGCGAAAGAGAGAAGGCTTCAGGACTGAGCTCTCTGTAGCAGGGCCTCTGTAGAAGCCCAGCATAGTTACACCCACATGTGTTTGCAGGACACCAGAAAACAGTACATATTAATCACAGTATATATGAATAATAGTATATATGAATAACAATACATATGAATAACAGTACATATGAATAAAATCAGACCCAAGAAATTAGAAGGTGAGTAATAGTTGCACAAGATGAATCCAGTTTGCATTGTTTACCTGACTGCTTATATTCAATGCAGGGATCACGGACATTATGGAAATCCTAATGAATCATTTTAAGGTCATAATCACCCCCCAAATGTGTCCACACTGAATTAAATAAAGACTTCTGCAGCTGCGTTTTCCATGAAAAACAAACACAGAGACGCAAGTCTCACATTTATCTCATGTTTAGTAAAATGGTAGAGCTTCCCCTCCAGAACAGGGCCAGACAGTTACACTGCGTGACCAGTTCAGCTCTGCTGGGATTTGTCAGTTCTCCAGCACTGGAGTTTAGCAGCCCTTGATTTAAGCTTGAACAACACCCAAAAGGCTGAGCAAAATAACAACTCCACTGAAAAGCTTGTCGGGTAAATATTGAGGTGCCCTCAGACGCCAGCCTTGGGCAGACGAGCCGTGCCATCCTCTGAGCCTTGTAAGCACAGCCCTGATGAGTAGGCGAAGCACGCCCACGGCACTGTGGGTAAGAACTCAGCGAATGTAATGGAGGCCCTTTCTTTAGTGTCCCAGCATTCGTAATATTCTATAAGCTCTAAAGCTGGTTTAACCTCTCTGCCTCTCTCTGAAGATCTTTAACTAACAAATCAGTAATCGAGGACACACACACACACACACACACACACACACACACACAGCAGTAGAGTCATGGTAAACGTGATGACTGGAGCAGCACTTAAGCTTGCTGAACACATGCCGCAGTTAACCTCTCTGCCATACAGCACCCCCTGGTGGGCAGAATCACCCACGGCAGCAATGCAGGCTCCCACACCACATTATACGCGGGTGGCAAACATAACGCCCTGGCAGACGTGGCTGTAAGCCCTGTCAGCCTTGCTGTCTGTGGGGCCACAGATGCCCATCGCTACAAACACCTCATTCTTCGCGTGTGTGTAGTCTGCGCGAATCCAGGGGAGACGGAACAGGACAATGGCAGCATTTAAATGGCCCTTCAAGGCCGGTCTCCCCACCACGCTGTGGGCAGGGATGTTCTGGCTTCGGTATACGTAGGTCATGTTGTGCCAAACGCTCATACTGACCGCGTGCAGTTTTGCGTTTCTGAGGAGGACTCTGTGGACAGACCAGGTAGCAAAGTGGAAAACCAGCACTTCCCAAACTACAGACTTCCCCAGGATCCCCGACTCTGATTCCCGGGCCGTTCCCACTTGGTTATTTTTTCTAAGTTCTGTCCTAAATTCAGACTTTTGTTCTTTGGAAAATAAGGCGCCACTCTACTGACAGTCAGGACAGAAGCCTCATCTGTTAAAGTGTGACATTGGTTTATCATCAGTTCATATCTACACTATTTACACTGTGTCTTTTGCACAACTTGTGTTAAAAAAGAAAATTATATCTCAGTTCATATGGTTTTGCATTTCCTTACCGCTCAATAAAGCAGTAGGAAAACAGAAACAGAAAGCTCTCAGTGGCTTGTACAAATAGAAACTATTTTATAAAACCATAAACTATAGTAAAAAACTATATATAGTATAGTATAAAACTATAGTTTTTTTAATGAATGAAGAAATTAATAACGCAATTAAAGTACAAGCTAGTACTATAGCAAAACATCGCCATAGAAGAAGATGCAGTCTTCCCCAACATTTCCCCCAAAGTCCACCGTGTGACGTGGCTGTCTGTCCTGAGAGCTGTCCTAGCCCGCGTTCTGTTTCCGCACAGAACAAAGTGGAAGGAACACGAGGTGAGACACCAGCTGAAATTAGGGCGATGAGTTATAAAGTGTGGGAGAGAGAGATGCCCACAACTCATAGCGAAGTCAAGCTGGCAGCTGAAACTTGCTTATGTGTGAAACGTGCTCTTAACGTGCCAAAAGCCACAACGACGACAGCAGCGAAACAACACCTGCAGCGAGAGGACTGCGAGTGCACCAATCAGAGCGAGAGACCCGGAAGCACTGGAGCTTCCCGAAGCTCCGGCGTCCCTCGCTGGCGATCGACACAGGAGAATCCTACCGCGGGTCAACTAATACTGCGAGCGAGGTGACGCTGATGACGACTACGTCTTCCCCCTCACAGGCAGTGGTGCGCCGCGATTTCCCTGCTGTTCCAGGTAGTTTTAGGGTGTCTGAGCCGGGACAGGGTTCTGTGTGTGTGAGGGCCCGGTTGTGAACAGCAAGGACAGGGTGGGAGCCCGAGGGGTCCGGGTTCAGTGCTCTCGGCAATGCTGGCTAGAGAGCTGTCCAGCACCCACCGTGGGGGCAGAGGGTCCAGCATGATGACTGGGTGCTTCTGGACGCTCGAGCGTCTCTTTATTCTCTCACTGCAGGGAATGTCCGGCATGAACAGATGGGGCAGGGGGTTGATAGAGAGATGGGAATAAGAGAGAAAGAAGGACAAAAGAAGAAAAAAGGGGAGAGGGATGAGAGAGAACGAAGAGTGAGAAAGAGTGAAGGAGCAGACTGAAGAGAGGCAGGAAGAGAGAGGCAATGACGAGAGAATCCTGGAGCTCTCTCTCTCTCTCTCTCTCTTGCGTGCACATACACACACACACACACACACACACACACACACACACACATACTCCTACAGAAATTGGCTTGATCATCTAGCAGAAGGCAGCGATGCACACAGGGCTCCACCATAAGTCCACCTGTCCGCGGCTCACTGATCAGACGGTCGACCAATCACAGGCCACGCTTATCCGGAGTGACTGATGCTTCTCCTTTAGCTACCTGATCTTTATCTTTTTGTTTAACTTATTGTACAAACTTAGGACTGTCAATAGTAGGACAGTTAGCTACAGAGGACTAATAAAGTGATTGCTTAGTGTATCAGTAAGTAATTGATTACGTGAGAGAATTACCCCCTGCAAACCACTGCGGGCCCAACCCGAGCGATTGGCCCCGCAGGGACGTTCGTGACTGCTGGTCAGCGATTGGTGGTGGTGGGTGAGCTCTGACTTTGATTGGCTGAGAAGTTACACCAGTTAGATGGGTCATTTCTCTCAGCCTAGATAGAAGTGACAGCTTTGCCCTTCTTTGTTTTCCCCAGAATGCTGAGCAAGGGAAAGTGGTTTCTCATTGGAGGAGGGCAACGCTTGGAGGCGGTCACAGGCAGCCCTGCTCCCCATGTCCCATTGGATAAATACTGGGCCTGGCCACACCCACACCCTAAGTCCCACAGTTCACACAGCCACATGCGGCAGGGTGACATATCAACGGCACTGAGCTTGTCCTTAACCCTCACTTGGTCAGTCACTTGTGTGTGAGCTGTGTGCAAACAGACAGACACACCAGCACCCACTTTAACAAAGTCTCTATGTACAGGTGGGACTGTGGTGATCTCGTCATGGAAACTATGCTGGTAGTATCTGCTCAGGACTAGAAGCCTGAAAAAGCACCACACAGGTGTCTGTGAGGGCATTGTTTCCCAGTCCGAACCCTGGAATGCCAGGGTTCGCAGTAAGAAGCACTGGGAGACATTGATCTTTGCTAACAAGGAAACTCCCCAAAGCTTTTACTGAACACATACAAGTCTTAGATATTTAATGCATGTATATGTGGGTTGGGACTTATTTGTAATTCATAATGCATGAGAAAATTAATAAAAAATCAATATTACACAGCACTGAAAAAGTTAATTATAGCTGGTATGGTAAAGGCAGAAAGGATTGGCATATTTCAGGCTCCATTAAAACACACCTCCATTATAACACACGTCCGTTATAACACACCTCCATTATAACACACCTCCATTATAACACACCTCTGTTATAACACACCTCCATTATAACACACATTTATTATAAAACACATCAGTTATAACACACCTCCATTATAGCACACCTCCGTTATAACACCTTCGTTATAACACACCTCCGTTATAACACACCTCCATTAAAACACATTTATTATAAAACACATCCATTGTAACACACCACCATTGTAACACACCTCCATTATAACACACCTCCATTGTAACACACCTCCATTATAACACACCTCTATTGTAACACACCTCCATTATAACACACCTCCATTGTAACACACCTCCATTATAACACACCTCCATTATAACATATTTCTAGCTTCTTTGCTACACAGCACCAGTGGCAGTGAACACCTTGGAACATCTTTCTTTATATCAAAGGGGTAAGAAGCAAAAATCCGTTTCCTGTCTGAACACATACTGAGAGCATGTCTCTCACTGTCTGATGCTTGTAACTCATATGTTTCCCAACAGAAAGCACGACAGCTGAGACATCCCTGACTGTTGTACTGTGGAATTTACTTGAAAGAGAAATTGTCCCGTGGATCCCAGTACAAAAGGGAACCGGCAGGGTGGATTAAAAGTTTATCAAATGTGAGAACATGATTGTAAAAAGGAGGTTAGGCAGATTAGTGAGACCAGCTGTGTTTGGTATCACTCCTGCAGGAGGAGGATTTTGGAACTGAAAGGTGGTTCTGCTCCAGAGAAGTAGCGGTCAAAGGTTTGATCAGGGTCACATCTGTGCAATCATGCCAGCAATGGCACGGGCAAAGGAAAATGACATTTATTTGAAATATTCACTTCTATGCCTTTGTCTGGTGCACACTGGCTTGCTGGTACACTGACCTGAGGCAGTTCAATTGCTTGGAAATGGAAGCTGGGAATATCCTATTGGAATGGGATAAGGCACGGGCCAGATGTGGGGTCATGACCCTTTACAGAAGCAGAAATTGTGTTAGCTAGATAAAGTGACCAAGCCCCACACGTTTTAAGCTAACAATGGAGAAATGACCCATTGATATTTTATGTGGGTAATAATGTTGGACTGACAGCTTCCCTCCGCATACCCCCGTCTCTTTCTCTGTCTGTTTCCCTCTTTCTCTATCACTCTGTCTCTCTCTCCTTGACTGTCTCTCTGTCTCTGAGTCTCTCTCTGTCTGACTCTCTCTCTCTCTCTCTCTCTTTGTGTCTCTCTCTGACTCTCTGTCTCTCTCTGTGCATCTCTCTGACTCTCTCTGTGTCTCTGTCTCTCTCTGTGGGTGTCTCTCTCTGACTCTCTCTGTGTCTCTGTCTCTCTCTGTGTGTGTCTCTCTGACTCTCTCTCTCTGTGTCTCTGTCTCTGTGTGTGTCTCTCTCTGACTCTGTCTCTCTCTGTGTGTGTCTCTCTCTGACTCTGTGTTTGTGTCTCTCTGACTCTCTCTGTGTCTCTGTCTCTGTGTGTGTGTCTCTCTCTCTGTCTGTGTCTCTCTGATTCTCTCTGTCTCTCTCTGTGTCTGTCTCTGACTCTCTCTGTGTCTGTCTCTCTCTCTGTGTCTCTCTCTGACTCTCTCTGTTTCTCTGTCTCTGACTCTCTCTGTGTCTCTGTCTCTCTCTGACTCTCTCTGTGTCTGTCTCTCTCTCTGTGTCTCTCTCTGACTCTCTGTTTCTCTGTCTCTCTGTGTCTCTCTCTCTGTGTCTCTGACTCTCTCTGTGTCTCTGTCTCTGTGTGTGTGTGTGTGTCTCTCACTCTCACTCTCTGTGTGTCTCTGTCTCTGTGTGTGTGTCTCTCTCTGACTCTCTCTGTGTCTCTGTCTCTCTCTGTGTGTCTCTCTGACTCTCACTGCATCTCTGTCTCTCTCTGTGTCTCTGACTCTCTCTGACTCTCTTTGTGTCTCTGTCTCTCTCTGTGTCTCTCTCTCTGACTCTCTCTGTGTCTCTGTCTCTCTCTGTGTGTGTCTCTCTCTCTGTGTCTCCCTCTGACTCTCTCTGTGTTTCTGACTCTATGTCTCTGTCTCTCTCTGTGTGTCTCTCTCTGACTCTGTGTCTCTGTCTCTCTCTCTGTGTCTCTCTCTCTCTCTCTGTGTGTCTCTCTCTGTCTCTCTCTGACTCTGTGTCTGTCTCTCTCTGTGTGTATCTCTCTCTGACTCTCTCTGTGTCTCTGTCTCTCTGTGTGTCTCTCTGACTCTCACTGTGTCTCTGTCTCTGTGTGTGTGTGTGTCTCTGACTCTCTCTGACTCTCTTTGTGTCTTTGTCTCTCTCTCTGTGTCTCTCTCTGTGTCTCTGTCTCTCTCTGTGTGTGTGTCTCTCTCTGTGTGTGTCTCTCTCTGACTCTCTCTGTATCTCTGTCTCTCTCTGACTCTCTTTGTGTCTCTGTCTCTCTCTGTGTCTCTCTGTGTGTGTGTCTCTCTCTGTGTCTCCCTCTGACTCTCTCTGTGTTTCTGACTCTCTCTATGTCTCTGTCTCTCTCTGTGTGTCTCTCTCTGACTCTGTCTCTGTCTCTCTCTCTGTGTCTCTGTCTCTCTCTCTGTGTGTCTCTCTCTGTCTCTCTCTGACTCTCTCTGTGTCTGTCTCTCTCTGTGTATCTCTCTCTGACTCTCTCTGTGTCTCTGTCTCTCTCTGTGTGTGTTTCTCTGACTCTCTCTGTGTCTCTGTCTCTCTCTGTGTGTCTCTCTGACTCTCACTGTGTCTCTGTCTCTGTGTGTGTGTGTCTCTGACTCTCTCTGACTCTCGTTGTGTCTCTCTCTCTCTCTGTGTCTCTCTCTGTGTCTCTGTCTCTCTCTGTGTGTGTGTCTCTCTCTCTGTCTCTCTCTGACTCTCTCTGTGTTTCTGACTCTCCCTGTCTCTGTCTCTCTATGTCTCTTTCTCTCTCTGTGTCTCTGTCTCTCTCTGTGTGTGTGTCTCTCTCTCTGTGTCTCTGTCTCTCTCTCTGTGTCTCTCGCTTTCTCTCTCTCCCTCTCTCTTTGTCTCTGTCTCTGTGTGTGTGTTTGTGTGTGTGTCTCTCTCTCTCTCTATCTGTCTCTCTTCCTCCCTTTTACATCCTGAGCATCTGACTCACTCCTTTACCTTTGTTGCTGCATTGCAGAGCTCTCCGTCCACTGCAGGAGACTGGAGTATACATGCACATCCCCCCTCACACATGCACCGACTGACCCACACACACACGCGCGCACAATGCCAGACAGGGGACCGAAAATGCAAGGCCAGGCAGCACGGCTTCCCCGCAGACACAAATTTCCCTCCGCAAGACACTAAAAGAGAGCTGCTGCCTGAGCTGCTCATGGAGGCAACACTGAGTGCTGCCGCTAAAACGACCAGGCATGGGGGGGGGGGGGGAACGGGACTAATCGCACCATCTTATCACTTTATGAATAGAGAGCACAACTGTGGGAATAGAACAGAATAGAACAGAACAGATAGAATAGAAAATGCCATTATGACATTAGTGCATGTGGTTACCTGATTCACAGAGCTGTGTTCTTGTTCTGCCCAATCCCAAGAGCTGTCTCACCAAACACCGAGGAGAGAGGATCTTCACACTTACGCGTCATGTCCATACCCTCCAGAGTAATAATCATTTTTCTAATGCTCTAGACTTTCTAGTCACTACTGATCTTAAGGACTGTTTGAACCAACACCTCAATAAAATCAAATCAGGGATATTAACACAAGATATAATATCTGTATAATAACGGATTCCTTAGAAAGGAATGGAAGCTGTCATTAAAAGTCTACCATGATCTAGTTTGTACTTCCAGGTTTGATACTGTCCCTCCCAGCTTTTGTTCTATGTTTTCCCTGTCTTGTGTATTTTAGTTCCATTCCGTAGCATTAGTTTCTTTTCCTTCACCCCTCGTTTGTTTTTCCATACCTGTTCCTCATTTCTAGCCTTGTTATGTTCATGTATTTAAACCCTATCTGATGCCCTGTGTTTTGCTGCTCATTGTTTGCTTTATTGAATGTTTGAAACTCTGTATGTCTGCATCGATGCGTTTGAAAGCCTGTGCCCGTAAGTTTGTACTCCGTGTATCTAGTCTGACTGTTTATCCTAGCCTTCGTGTTTCCTACCATATGGTATAGCCTGCTTCCTTTGTTTGCCTTCATGTTTTTTGGTATATAATGTATCCCCGTAATCTCCATATTGTCCCCTTGACCCTGGACTACTCCAATGACTACGACTCTGGATCTGCCCCTAATAAATCTCACTCTTCACTGCACATGCGTCCACCTCCTTACTGCTCACTGTTACAGATATTACATGAGTTCTGTTGGCACAGAGCCAAACCTGACAACTTACGGCTAAAGAGGCACATTGCAGCAAAAAGCTGCTCTTTACAAACACATACGCATGTTTTTCACACTCCATATAAGCATATAAACACACACACATATGAACACACATACACAGAGGAAGTTTGCTGGCACAGCTTCAGGGATCAAAGCAGCGTTAAAAGAGAAGAAGGAGCTGTCCAGAGAGTGTACACTACAGCCCAGGTGCTGCGTCCCTCTACCAGGCTGAGTGCAAGTGTGAGCAAGCTGACTCCTCTCTCCTACACACCTCTCCCTTGTTGGATGGATGGATGGATGGATGGATGTATAGATAGATAGATAGATAGATAGATAGATAGATAGATAGATAGATAGATAGATAGATAGATAGATAGATAGATAGATAGATAGATAGATAGATAGATAGATAGAGACTGATAGGCAGATAGATAGAGAGATAGATATACAGTCAGAGACAGACAGACAGATAGATAAATAGATAGATAGAGACTGAAAGGTAGATAGATAGATAGATAGACAGACAGACAGACAGACAGACACATAGATAGACAGTCAGATAGATAGATAGATAGATAGACAGTCAGATAGATAGATAGATAGATAGATAGATAGATAGATAGATAGATAGATAGATAGATAGACAGACAGACAGACAGACACATAGATAGACAGTCAGATAGATAGATAGATAGATAGATAGATAGATAGACAGACAGACAGACAGACAGACAGACAGACACATAGATAGACAGTCAGATAGATAGATAGATAGATAGATAGATAGATAGATAGATAGATAGATAGATAGATAGATAGATAGATAGATAGATAGATAGATAGATAGATAAACTGGGACAGGAAAATGAGGGAAGGAAGGCACAAAGATCATGAAAGAGTGAGAGTGTGAGAGACAGCACGAGAGAGAGATAGAGTCAGTGCATGAGGGACAGAATGAGAGAGATAGAGTGAGAGTGTGAGGGACAGAGTGAGAGAGTTAGAGAGTGTGAGGGACAGAGCAATAGAGAGAGAGAGATAGATTGAGAGTGTGAGGGACAGAGCGAGAGAGTGAGAGTTAGAGTGAGAGCGTGAGGGATAGAGCCAGAGAGTGAGAGTTAGAGAGAGAGTGTGAGGGACAGAGCGAGAGAGTGAGAGTTAGAGAGAGAGTGTGAGGGATAGAGCCAGAGAGTGAGAGTTAGAGTGAGAGTGTGAGGGATAGAGCCAGAGAGTGAGAGTTAGAGAGAGAGTCTGAGGGACAGAGCGAGAGAGTGAGAGTTAGAGTGAGAGCGTGAGGGATAGAGCCAGAGAGTGAGAGTTAGAGAGAGAGTCTGAGGGACAGAGCGAGAGAGTGAGAGTTAGAGTGAGAGCGTGAGGGATAGAGCCAGAGAGTGAGAGTTAGAGTGAGAGTGTGAGGGATAGAGCCAGAGAGTGAGAGTTAGAGTGAGAGTGTGAGGGACAGAGCGAGAGAGTGAGAGTTAGAGAGAGAGTGTGAGGGACAGAGCGAGAGAGAGAGAGTTAGAGTGAGAGTGTGAGGGATAGAGCCAGAGAGTGAGAGTTAGAGAGAGAGTGTGAGGGACAGAGCGAGAGAGTGAGAGTTAGAGTGAGAGTGTGAGGGATAGAGCCAGAGAGTGAGAGTTAGAGTGAGAGTGTGAGGGACAGAGCGAGAGAGAGAGAGTTAGAGTGAGAGCATGAGGGATAGAGCCAGAGAGTGAGAGTTAGAGAGAGAGTGTGAGGGACAGAGCGAGAGAGTGAGAGTTAGAGAGAGAGTGTGAGGGACAGAGCGAGAGAGTGAGCGTTAGAGTGAGAGTGTGAGGGATAGAGCCAGAGAGTGAGAGTTAGAGTGAGAGTGTGAGGGATAGAGCCAGAGAGTGAGAGATACAGTGGAGATCTTATTGTCAGGCTTGTGTTTGGGTGTTTCGCATGTGTGCGTCACTCTCATTCCCACGCATGCAGCCCACTCACAGCTCTAAGTGCTCCAAAAGCTGAAACACACACACACACACACACACACACACACACAGCCCCCCTATCTTTTTAAAAGACTGTTCATTGCCACATCACCTCTGTCTTTCCCATTTGTGGTAGCTGCGCTTGCAGAGCGCAGGGCTGTCCGACGCCCACCACTGCCTGAGAGCCCACAGTACTGGCAGCTCTGCTGAAAATGGATGAGCTGCTGCAGGTGTAACAGGAGTACAGGGAGGACACACACACACACACACCGGCTCTGCGTCCAAGGGCTGGACTGAAATACTTTTAGGTTACAGATTCCCTCCGAACTCAGAGAAACGTTACACTCAGTCTCCTCGTTGGTAAGCACATCATCTGCAGGAAAGGGCCTCACCTCTCTTGGTAGATCTAGGCTCTAGGCGATGATGATAGCTGTGTGCGTGAGAGTGTGCAGGGGGCTGTTTCTGCCCTGTGGGGTCACTCAGAGCACAGGCCTGATGGTCAGAAAAACCCGTGAGGTCACACCTGTAGAGGAGCAGAGAGACAGTCTGGGTCAGTGTTTAAGACTTCTAATTACAGTAATACAGCTGGGAGGAGCCTGTGTGACACCAGCAAAATGTGGCCGGTGTATGTGTGTGTGTGTGTGTGTGTGTGTGTGTGTGTGTTTGTGTGTGACTAATATAGAATGAGATCATACAGTGTTATTAGCAGCAATGAGATCATACCCAGTGTTAATCATGTGTAGGTGAGACACCTGTCTGAGCCATTTGACCTTTGTCAGCACTGAACATACACACACACACACACACACACACACACACACACACACACACACACACACACACACACACATGAACACACATGCACTCCAGGCAAAGCAAGGAAAAACAAAATACACCTGCATCTCTGTCTAGTTAACACATACACACATGCTCTACCTCCCTCAAGGAATAATGAATGCAGTTTTGCTTGTATTTAAACCACACACACACACACACACACACACACAAAATGCATTCTTTGATTCTCATATGTACACAAACACGCAACATGCATATCACCTTCAAGGAGATATCTGCAACAAGACAGATGAAATTGTTGTAACTTAATCAGGAAATAATCAGGAAATAATCAGACACTACTACTACTAAACAGACAGGGCATCTGAAAGGCACAGCAGAGAATATTGTCTCATTTCCCACACTGTAGTCCCTGTCTGCCTCCTGGTTTGCTGAGGGTTATACCTGTTGGGAAGTCTCTACAATGGCCCCTCCCTTTTCACACGGGTTTATCTGGCTTCTCATTTTTCTGGATCATTCTAAATCATTCTAAGTACCAACATTAAAACGTTATTATTTGTTAGAGGATGCAGGGGCCACCTGTGTGGCAACAATTGTTTTTTTTTATTTATTATTATTAGAATTATTATTATTACATGAACTATTCAGGCTGGTGATAATTGCCTTTGCATAGATGGAAAGGTCTTTGCAATTATAACAGTACATAAATTGTGAGCCATTACATTAATGTGACCATGGTTACTGCTGGATTTAATACCCCTGTGCTCTGAACTCCTAAATGTATATCACATTAGCACTTTTAGCTGAACTGCCTCCTTGTGGGCCAGAGTGAATGTGGCCAGGGCTACAGGGCTAAGGTGGTCTATCACTTGCATGGTGGTCTACTGTCTGCACTCTAAGGTGGTCTACCACCTGCACGATGGTCTATTGTCTGCACTCTAAGGTGGTCTACTACCTGCACGATGGTCTATTGTCTGCACTCTAAGGTGGTCTACCACCTGCACGATGGTCTATTGTCTGCACTCTAAGGTGGTCTACCACCTGCACGATGGTCTATTGTCTGCACTCTAAGGTGGTCTACTACCTGCACGATGGTCTATTGTCTGCACTCTAAGGTGGTCTACCACCTGCACGATGGTCTATTGTCTGCACTCTAAGGTGGTCTACCACCTGCACGATGGTCTACTGTCTGCACTCTAAGGTGGTCTACCACCTGCATGATGGTCTATTGTCTGCACTCTAAGGTGGTCTACCACCTGCACGATGGTCTATTGTCTGCACTGTAAGGTGGTCTACTACTTGCACAGTGGTCTACTGTCTGCACTGTAAGGTGGTCTACCACTTGCACTCTAAGGTGGTCTAACAGCACAGTGTACTCCAACTAATCCATGAAGCGTCATCAAATCTTGCAACACCGGCAACAAAGTATGGAATTTTGTCTACAATAACTGCTGAAACTCCCCCCAATAAAGACGGGCAGGAGTGCCAAAACCCGGATGAACCAGACGCAGCTGACAATCTAAGAGGAAGCTGCTCCGAAAGGCACATGGCCATCTGAAAGGTCTCGCAAAGCTGCAGGTCGGAGACGATAAAACGAGTGCTGAAGGATCGGCAGGCGTGGGTACAGATGGAGTTGAACTGTGTTCTGTGATAAAGATGCAGTTGAAATTTGTTCAACTCCACTTGGAGATGGAGCTGCCATACAGATGCAGCACTAACACGGAGCCCTGGCTCAACGGCCAAAATCCCTTGGATTGAAAAGTAAAAGGCTGCCTGTCCATCTTCCTGTCGTCCTGCTTATGAGCATTTGTGGTGTTGGGAGGCTCAGGTGGGTCTGGGGAGAGCTGGAAGACTGCACAGCGATCAAAGTAAGTGAAGAATACAACAAATGAAAAGGTAGCACACATACACACACAATTAGGTGTATAAGGGATCACATATTCGTATGTGTTTGCATGTATGTATGTATGTATGGTTTTCGCTTCTTATGTTAAGAATATTTTATGTGTAATAAAATGTATTGATTCTTTAGAGCTCTGATGACACATAGGTTTTGTTGCATGTGCATAAAAAGTGATCTTCTAAATCAGATGATCCAGAACCTGCAGTGCCTCGTACAAAGCCACCACAGCCAAGCCACCTTTTGCTTTATACTCTACAGAAATCATTCAGCTATTATTAGCATGACGCATTTTTGCTAGCAAGGCCTGTAGTCTTCCCATTGGAGTTTCACGTTTGGTAAGAACAGGAATGTCAGGAGACTTGGTGGATCAGGATGAGGCAGCAGTTCCGTTATGCTGGTCAGGCATGTTCAACACATCCCTGATTACACGCATTAATGTGCTGATAGCAGCTGCTCCATTGCGTGAGTAAGCCCTGCTGTGGGGTCTGGGAGGCCAGTGTGTGTGTGTGTGTGTGTGTGTGTGTGTGTGTGTGTGTGTGAGAGAGAGAGAGAGAGAGAGAG
>NC_137500.1:30947500-30955000 GCF_041902795.1 Electrophorus electricus
GCAGGAGAGCTGCAGTTCTGGCCTGAGACTCTGGGAGTCATTCAGGAGAAAGAGACCTACGAGCACTAAGACTGTAATATTCAGGAGAACAACACCTACGGAGCAATAAGACTGCAATATTCAGGAAAAAGAGACCTACGAGCACTAAGATTGTAATATTCAGGAGAAAGAGACCTACAAGCACTAAGACAGTAATAGCACTGAACCAAACACAAAAGACACAATTATCCTCTGAAAAAAAAAGTGTAATTGAATATATATCTCTGTATCTAGGAGTAATGGATTAAAACAGATTTTTCTTTAGGTAACTAGATTGTTTGGATTCAGTAGAAGAATAGGCTAAAACAATTAAAACACCCCATGACTATACTAATCAGAACCAGGATTTTGGTTTCAAAATAATCAGTATTTTTCTTCATGTATACAGCACAACAGCAAATGTGTCATAAAAGGAAACTACAGATTAATACTGACTGGTCACTTTTAATTCACGGTGATATGGAGAATTCTGCTTTGTTTGGTACAGATACTGTAACTCATGACAGCATCGGCCATTAGCCAATCTGCACGTGATCACATCCCAGACAGAGCTACAAAAGCAGGTACCACCGGTTATATCGCTAAAGACTCTTATAGTCACAGGTGACTTATCGTAAACCTTCATGTCACTCCTATGTCCCTACAAGGCCAATTGCCTTTAATAAGACTTCAAAAGACTGCAACAACAAAAACATAGTGCCATTTCAAAAGATCTGCTGGTCAGCCATAACACTTGCACTATTTGGAACTGTCTGTATACGTCTACATATTGAAATGGACACATAATATACACAAAACGTTAATTCTTTTAAGACTAAAAATTTTAAAACGCATACAAAGTATACCTTTGAAAAGGTCTACACACCCTATAGAGGATTACTTTCCAAGTAACCCACGGATCTTGCATCAACACACATCATAGTGATCATGGAATCATATAGATAATATTTCCACAAAACATGTTACATCTGAGAACTAGACATTTGTGGTCTGAGGTGTTGGAGACACAAGAATGCACAAATGTTGCTCCCTGTGCTTGCTTTTTGAAATCAGTCACTACAAGTAAGAAACAGTTTTATTTGTTATCTACAATACAGCAGGAAGCAGGCCTGAGTTCACTACCAGAGTGTGTGCTATAAGATGTACAATACTAGCATTTACCCACTCTTGTACTGTAAATCAAGTGGTGAATTGCATTGTTTCATTTTGTGAAGAAAATTATATAAAGCCGAAAATGGACTGGTCAAACTATAGCTGATGGTTTTGCAGCTAGCCCAAACCCATGAGCTAGTCTAAAACCATGTAGCTAACCTAAACCCATGTAGCTAGCCTAAACCCATGAGCTAGCCTAAGCCCAGTGTTACATTGTGTGAATAAAATTATATAATGCCCAAAATGGACTAGTTAAACTACAGCTGATGGTTTTGCAGCTAGAAGAAAGCCATGTAGCTAACCTAAACCCATGAGCTAGCCTAAACCCATGAGCTATCTTAAACCCATGAGCTATCTTAAATCTATGAGCTAGCCTAAACCCATGTAGCTAACCTAAACCCATGAGCTAGCCTAAACCCAGTGTTACATTTTGTGAATAAGATTATATAATGCCCAAAATGGACTGGTCAAACTACAGCTGATGGTTTTGCAGCTAGTAGAAAGCCATGTAGCTAGCCTAAACCCATGACCTAGCCTAAGCCCATGTAGTTAGCATAAACCCATGTAGCTAACCTAAACCCATGAGCTAGCCTGTTCTTACTGCAAACTCCAGCTATTAAAGATGGTATGCAAAGAGTAAGCACATTGTGTGGGTGAACGAGAGTGGGAGGGTTGGCTTTTGTTAAATAGAAGCTCACTCCTATATCAAATCCTGAGCTACAGGCATGAGCCACACCAGTGGTTGACCTGATTGCATAAGAGCAATGGTACATTTTTGATCTCTGCCAAGAGGTTACTCCAGATCAGTAGCCTTGGAGGTAGTTCCAGGACACATGTGTGCATGTATGTTCATGTTCTCTCTCTCTCTTTCTCACTCACTCTCTCTCACACACACACAAACATCTCCGCTAGGCAGTAAGTGTAGAATTATTAGAGTATTAGAGTGGGATGGTTCTCAGCAGTGTTATTCAAGTGCTTTAATGTGCATACACAATATCTTGCTTACTGTTACTGCTTCTCTAAAACACGGCAGTGGCACTTCAGCATCCACATGAACTCCCTAAGCAGGTAGAAGATCTGTGAGTACATTATGATATATCAAGTGTGAACATCATAGTGCACACATATCCACACACACACACACACACACACACACACACACACACACACACACACACACACACAAGCACAAGCAGCTTCTTGGTACATATTCTGTAAGTGAACAGATGAGTGGGGATAATTTCTCAGAGAAGCTTCTTAGAAATCTCTCTCTCTCACTCTCTCTCTCTCTCTCTCTCTGTCTCTCTCTCTCTCTCAAGGGGTTTGAGGAGGTCCTCTATTTGTTTGACATTTCATCAGGCACACAGCCATCTTGTCAGTGTGGGACTGCCAGCTGACTGTGCTTGGTGTGCTCATTCAGTATCATCTTTTTCTCTCACAGTATTCAATCCCTTCAGTTTGTGGTTCAGTGTCCCTCACAAAAAGCTGTGTCTTCACAGCCTTTCAGAGGATGAATAGCTCGAGCAAATAAATTACCCTCAGAAAGTGTTCTATATCACTTAATCTGACCAGGAGATCTCCTTTGGAAGGCTCTATGTCATATAATCTGACCAGAAGATCATCATTAGAAATAGCTCTATATCTCCTAATCCAGCATCATCCATATCCATGTCTAATCTAGAAGTACAAAATGGGGCAAACATAATTCATCCCACTTAGTTCCTGTGAAATGGCTATCCATTTACTCCTTTGGCTTTACTCCCTTATTTTTTCTCTGTGAGGGAACTTTGTTGTTCTTTTTGCAGACAGGTCAAACATTACACAACCCAATTATCCAACCTCATGGTTATTGGAAAGCATTACATTTCAGGAAATAAATATGGGGGACTATAAAAAAAAGTTCAATTGGCAACAAATATGCATGTGATGAGTTTAGAGACAGGGAAGCAGAATCATAATATTCTTTATGATAGTGTCTGTCGCAGACTGACAGACAACTAACTGCTTCTCTTAATCTTAAGAAATAGGAAAATGCTGCAGGGATTGTTAACGTCACTAAAATGTTTGAAAAAACATGTGGAAGCTAAACAAAAATTCAGCTTCTAGCATGACTCTCAGCTCTCGCCAGGACACAATGAGTAGAGACAGCTGACCAGCTGGGCAGAGTGGTCCACAGGGTGCGTGTGTGTGTGCGTGTGTATGTGTGTGTGTGTGTGTGTGTGTATGTGTGTGTGTGTGTGTGTGTGTGTGTGTGTGTGTGTGTGTGTATGGATGTGTGACGCAAATCTCTCTCTCTGATCCTCTCTGGCAACAGATGGCCTCAAGTCTCCCAGTCATCCGTGACTGGTCAGTCAGTCAAGACCTTCTGCTCAGACTTTAACTTGCAGTGACCAGTAGGATCTACCCACTCAGGATAGAAAGAAACAATGAGAGAGAGATGAGAGTCTTAAGCCCAGGACTCCCTGACCCAACATTCTCCATCAAACACCAACATTCTCAGGCAAACTCCAGCATTATCCAACAAACACCAACATTCTCCATCAAACACCAACATTCTCAGGCAAACTCCAGCATTCTCCATCAAACACCAACATTCTCACGCAAACTGCAGCATTATCCAACAAACAGCAACATTCTTCATCAAACATCAACATTCTCCAAAAAATACCAACATACTCCATCACACAATTTCCAACAAACACCAGCATTCAAATGTTATCTTTTGATTTTAGGATGCTCAAAAAACAAGTCAAATAAATTAAACTGATTGAGAGAGAACACTCAGAGAAAGACCTCTGAACAATACAGGCAGGTATGGAACACAGTTTGGGTTTGTCAGAGAATGCTAAATCAATATCTTAAGAGAAATACCTGGATTTTTTAGAGTGATTAAGATGGCTATTCACAGAGATAAACCAAAATTCAAGGAAAGCGACAGATAAAGTTTAGTGAAAGGTCAGAGAAGTCTTGACATACTTCTGTCTTTGAGATTTGGCTTTAAAGGAGCAGACATCAGGCCCAGAGAGAGAGGAGGCACTGCCAGCCCAAAGTAAAGCATCAGACTAGACCACAAGCACGAGCCTGTTTGAACCGGCAGGTCGTGGTTTTTATTCTCCCAACTTCTAACACTCCAACCTGATTAAAATGCGTCCGAGGCCTGCTGACGCGCCATGTTAGCCTCGATCACAGCTCAGGACTGCACTGAATCATGCAAATAGCACCATTTGAGTCTCAGCAGATTTTCACAGGATGAGGTGGCATGTGAGATCATATGTCATACTGTCCCAGACAAATTGAATTAACACACTAGCTGTTAACTATATTTAATCACCTTGAGACACATCCATTACACATGATTGGATGAGGAAACAAAAGCATAAGGCAGAAGATCACATGTGCCTTCACCGTTTTCCTTCACCATATCCATATACAATCTTGTTATCATGGCCTTCATTTAAATATTTACAATTGTTTTTCTTTATCCTCTTCCTCTTCCTCTTCTAGCTTCTCCAATGTTTGTTTTCATGCTACTGTATGCCTGGAATACACCTCATGCAGTTTTGCCTGTTACGTGCCTCACAAAGAGTGTTCATTTTCTCTAAAGCTTTTGGTTAATTCAGATTTCTAAAAACCCCCCTCTCTGCTTCCATCGTGCCCACTGTTACCGCCCCCCCCAACCCAGCAGAAGATCTGGCAGTGCATAAACCCACACGCAGATGTGGCTGATTGCAAAGAGAGCTCCCCAAGCCTATCCAATGTGAGTCCAGTTCACTTGTCCCTTACTGGACTAGGCAGAGAAAGGCATTGTGAGCCGAAGGCTTCTGTATGTTAAATCCGTCTATACATCTGCAATTCCACCTTCCAACAACAGCAAGGCAGAACAAGAAGTAAAAGGAAGAGAAACAGTGAGGGAGTGAGGGAAGAAAAGAATGATGGAGCACAAATTCTTGGCTGAGACCTTAAAAAAGTCTCCAAATCTCCATTTCCCCTGCTCGCTCTCTCTCTCTCTCTCTCTCTCTCTCTCTCTCTCTCTCTCTCTCTCTCTCTTCTCTCCCCTCTTCCCTTTTCCATCTTTCTCACTCTTTCTCTCTGTTTTTCCATCCCCCCCCCCCATCTCCCGACCCCCTCTCTATATCTCCCTTCATCCTGCTCTTGACAAGAATACAGGAAATTCCTCTTGTGTGAAATATGTTTCCCATGGGCAAATTTAGCACACAGGCTTAAATAATGTGAACGAGACAGGAAGTGCAACGAGGGTCAGTCCTCCAGAGAGTGTGAGGAGATGGACAGGCTTGCAGAAAAGAGCGGGAACGTAGACCGGGGGGGGGGGGGTAGAGAATTCATCCATGCACCAACTACAAAGATGGACATCGCTGTCCATCATGGACATTATTAAGTCAGTTGTACCTTTGTATTATGAATTACCCTGTTTGCAACAGTGTGTACAATTCTTTCCCCATGGTCCTCTAATGCTGCAGGATAATAGCTTAGGACCTCGTCGTATTTGTGTCATTAGCAGTCTGTAAGGTAGCTGTTAAGCTGAATAATGTACACAGTGTACAGGCTGGTTATAGAGGAGCAGAGGCAAAGACGAAGGCAGGGATAGAGAGAGAGAGAGAGAGGGAGAGAGAGAGAGAGAGAGAGAGAGAGCACACGTGGGCGAGTGAGTGAGAGAGAGTTACAGGGAAAGAGCGAATATGAGAGAGATGGGGAGAGCGTGACAGGAAAGCAGAATATAAGAGAGGTAGGGAGAGAGAGACAGGGAAAGAGAATATGAGAGATGGAGAGAGAGAGACAGGAAAAGAGAATGTGAGAGTGGTGGGCAGACAGAGAGACAGAAAGATATGGAGAGAGGGAAAGAGAGTATGAGAGATGGGGAGAGAGACAAAAAGAACATGAGAGAGAGAAAGAGAGAGAGCAACAAGATTTGTGTTAAGAGCAGTACCCCTCTGAAAGGAGCCAACACTGTTACAGTATACTATATAACCATTAAACCCCTCTGAAAGGAGCCAACACTGTTACAGTATACTATATAACCATTAAACCCCTCTGAAAGGAGCCAACACTGTTACAGTATACTATATAACCATTAAACCCCTCTGAAAGGAGCCAACACTGTTACAGTATACTGTATAACCATTAAACCCCTCTGAAGGGAGCTAACACTGTTACAGTATACTGTATAACCATTAAACCCCTCTGAAAGGAGCCAACACTGTTACGGTACACTGTATAACCATTAAACCCCTCTGAAGGGAGCTAACACTGTTACAGTATACTGTATAACCATTAAACCCCTCTGAAGGGAGCTAACACTGTTACAGTATACTGTATAACCATTAAACCCCTCTGAAAGGAGCCAACACTGTTACAGTATACTGTATAACCATTAAACCCCTCTGAAAGGAGCCAACACTGTTACGGTACACTGTATAACCATTAAACCCTTCTGAAGGGAGCTAACACTGTTACAGTATACTGTATAACCATTAAACCCCTGTGAATGGGGCTAACACTGTTATAGTATACTGTATAACCATTAAACCCCTCTGAAAGGCGTCAACACTGTGACGGTATACTGTAGAACCATTAAACCCCACTGAAGGGGGCTAACACTGTTATAGTATACTGTATAACCATTAAACCCCTCTGAAGGGGGCTAACACTGTTATAGTATACTGTATAACCATTAAACCCCTCTGAAGGGGGCTAACACTGTGACGGTATACTGTATAAACATTAAACCCCTCTGAAGGGGGCTAACACTGTTACGGTACAATGTATAACCATTAAACCCCTCTGAAGGGAGCTAACACTGTTACGGTATACTGTATGACCATTAAACCCCTCTGAAGGGGGCTAACACTGTTACGGTACACTGTATGACCATTAAACCCCTCTGAAGGGGGCTAACACTGTTACGGTACACTGTATGACCATTAAACCCCTCTGAAGGGGGCTAACACTGTTACGGTACACTGTATGACCATTAAACCCCTCTGAAGTGGGCTAACACTGTTACGGTACACTGTATAACCATTAAACCCCTCTGAAGCGAGCTAACACTGTTACGGTATACTGTATAAACATTAAACCCCTCTGAAAGGAGCCAACACTGTTACGGTACAATGTATAACCATTAAACCCCTCTGAAGGGAGCTAACACTGTTACGGTATACTGTATAACCATTAAACCCCTCTGAAGGGGGCTAACACTGTTACGGTACACTGTATGACCATTAAACCCCTCTGAAGGGGGCTAACACTGTTACGGTACACTGTATGACCATTAAACCCCTCTGAAGGGGG
>NC_137500.1:30957500-30960000 GCF_041902795.1 Electrophorus electricus
GACCCAGCATTCTCACACAATCACTGAAAATGGAAATGGTCGCTTGGTGTGCTGTGTGTGGTTTTTGGGACATTTTGGAACATTTGAAAGTCAGCTGCCAACACTGGATGCTGGTGTTTGGTGGAGAATGCTGGTGTGTTGGAGAGTGTTGGTGTTTGGTGGAGAATGGTGGTGTTTGTTGAAGAACGCTGTTGGATAATGCTGGTGTTTACTGACGCACACTCATTTATTTTGCTTGAGAATATTATACTTCACAGACTGAAAACATCACCCCTGAAGGGAATCGCATTATTAATCTGGTGAGCTGCATTCTGGCTGACTCCACAGCGCATTGCTAATGGTGACCAGTCCTGAGCATTAATGAAAAATGAGCAGGGGAAGGGGAAACCCATCTTAAAATATACATGAGTCCAATGAAAAGGGAAAGGATATGCCAGAGGAGAACAAGTACAGACCCACAGCCACAAATGAAATAAAGAGTTGTGAGGTCTCTTTATGACAGCAATGTTAGACAGACACAGGCAGATAGACGGACAGACAGACAGACAGACAGTTGCTGCTCAGAATATCAAAGCATAGAAATGAAAAAAAAAAAAAAGGTTTCTGTTGGAATCAGTGTGAGAAGGCATCGGTTAAACAGTTAAATCATTACAAGACAATCTCTTTACATCAAAAAACACCACAATCACCAATGATCCATGACCTGATGCCAAGCTCCGTTCTGCTTTCTAATGTTAATTAATCTGACAGACAGCCTAATGAGGCCTGCCATAAATACAGGACTCAGGAGTGAAGACGCAGCAGATCACAGGAGTTGGGTGAGCAGTTCTAAAGCTCACCAACCCCCCCCACCTTCAAATCCACACGACACGACACAAAATTCATCAGCACACACCCTACACAGGGACCTTTTAGCATGGGGCCGTGAACTGTTGTGGGTCACCCACAGAGAAGCACAGTGTTGCACCAGTGTTACCACAACGCTGTCAGAGACCCGTGCGGACGCCTGCCACACTCTCTGCAGACAGTGTCAGGGGAGATTAACTCTCCAGCATCAAGCAGTGTGAATGCTGAAGATGGGTGTTGCAGGCAGCTGCGGAAGTGGGAGGGCGTGTGCAAGTCACAGCAGGGCAGGATATTTCACAGCTTTCTCTGGGGCTGCGTGGGACTGGAGCACCAATTACTCCCCCCCTAGCAAACTCTCCATCCAATATTCAGACTGAGCTAGAGGGCGTGTCTGCATCTGAAAAGCACCCAGAATCTGCCCTGTGTGAGCCTGTAATGAAGGTGTCACTCTGTGGTGTCATGGCCATGGTTCTTAACCCCAGCCCTGGAAAGACCATACTTTTGGTACAATTTTGGGTTTTGCTTATTTGAGTAATTTAGCTCATTATCAACCAGCAAGCCCCTTGTGAGCAGGGTCAAGTGTCATAGAACAGGGAAACATGAATGTGCTGTGGTACCAGGAACCACCAGGAATGTCTCCGTGGTGCTAAGCTACAGAGTGGTGGTGTCAGTTCCTTTGCTAGGTGAAGATGAGGAGGGAGGATTTGGGGCAGAGGACTGGGTAACTGTAAGGGTCTATACCTCAATGAACCACTGACAGCATCTTCCCACAGCTGAAAGTAGACACAGGATTTGTACACATTATAAATGACATTTTCAAATTTGGCCGCCTACCTGTGCTGCTGGCATTCCCAGTGGACAGCTCTCAGCTGCAATAACATTTCCAGCATACACACACACACACACACACACACACACACACACACACACACACACACACACACACACAGAGTGCCATCATTTCATCATTTAGCCATCGAATGCCTCCACCCTCACTAAACTCCTCCCCCGCTAGAAATTTACGTTGAATTATTCAATAGATGAATTGACTCAGAACTGGCAATTGAGAGGAGAACAAAGAATGCTTTATAGGGATCTAAAGCTTTGATATTGTAATCTGAATGCTGAGTTATTATTATTACAGAGGAATGCATTATTAATGATTAATGCATTATTACTATTATTATTATTATTATTATTATTATTATTATTATTATTATTATTATTACTACAAAGGAATGCATTAGGACTATCAGATTCTCTGCTGTTTTTTTTTGTAGTATTCAACCCAGCTCTACATGACCAGAGATTTGAAAGTCCTGGGTTTTTGTTTTTTTTTTTTTTTTTGGTTATTCCACTTTCTGGACTGCTATGTGCTCCCTGGTTTTAGCTTGCTGAGGTGCTGACTAACCCTTTCCCCTATCTAAGCACTCTGGCTCCATGAAGAGTCTCTTCTGTCCAGAGCTGTGGGCGGCTCGTCCGCACGCTGGCAACCCAAACCTGGTTACCACAGCAACGTGCAGAGAGTCAGTTTCCATGGCAACAAATCACAGCATTAGGGAGGCCTTTGGAGAGTGGATGGAAATTCAGATGAAATAAAGAAGCCAACAAGAAGGGCTATATGACTGAGAGAGAGAGAGAGAGAGAGAGAGAG
>NC_137500.1:30962500-31012500 GCF_041902795.1 Electrophorus electricus
CACAACTCGCTTCCTAGAGTTCTACATAGTTCCTTGAAAAGCAATTTTGGATAATCTCATATTGAGCAGGGTCCTGGGGCCCCCCTAGCGAGAGATAGGCCACAGGCATGCTCCCCAGGCAAGATGCAGGGAGGCTTGGGGGAGGAGGTCACAAGAGACCCCTACGATAGCCACATCCACCAGAGCAGATGGCCTAAGATGGGCAAAAAAACAAACGAAAAAGGAACGATGCTTAAAGGCCTCGCCTTTGGAGAGAGAAAAACAAGGAGGGAGAGAGGATGAGAAAAAGAGAGAGAGAGAAGAAGAGTGATGGGACTTTATCTCAAGTTACAGATATATCTCGCTGTGCTTAGAGAGCTTTTTTGGTTTTCTGAGATGTCTCTGGAATAGGAATGGGCTTATAATTAGAGATCAATAAACACGGCAAGAGATACAAGTTACCGAAACAATATTTTTGGCTGTTGGCTTCTTTACAAAAACACCGTTTGTTCAAATTAGATGGTTACCACATTTTGGAAATACACAAATTTCACATAATGCACCATAAATTTTGGCCCTTACAAACATGTATCTCTGAATCCTGGCCAGTGTGTGACTACTCTGCTGGACCTGGTTCATTCTAAAGGTCCTAAGGCATGCTGAGATATCCAGCAGAGAGAAGCTCCCATGATGCTCCAGAGCCTGCCTGCCCAACGAGCAAAAAGGTGGAGAGGCCCGACACACGGACATGACATCAGCAGCTAAGTACCCTGCGTCCCCATCACTGCGTGTGACAATGCGGAGCTGATGCTCACGCTGTGGAAACACAGGACCTAAAGAGTGTAGGTGAAATGGAAGGAGAGAGGAGGACCCTTACGTCCAACTTCTGTAAAGCAAATCATGGGTTCATATGCCAGGAAATCACAAACCATAGCTACTTGTGCTTTTAGCATGGAACTGATACTGGAAGGGTCACAGAGGTCAAACAGGATGAAAATAGCTTCAGTGTAAGTAGTTAGTGTAAGTAGTGTAAGTAGTTAATGTAAGTAGTTAGTGTAATTGCTATAAGTAGTGTAAGTAGTTAATGTAAGTAGTTAGTGTAATTAGTATAAGTAGTGTAAGTAGTTAGTGTAAGTAGTTAGTGTAATTACTATAAGTAGTGTAAGTAGTTAATGTAAGTAGTTAGTGTAATTAGTATAAGTAGTGTAAGTATGTAGTGTAAGTAGTTAGTGTAATTAGTGTAAGTAGTGTAAGTAGTTAATGTAATTACTATAAGTAGTGTAAGTAGTTAGTGTAAGTAGTGTAAGTAATGTAAGTAGTGTTAGTAATTAGTGTAGATAGTGTAAGTAGTTAATGCAAGTAGTTAGTGTAAGTAGTGTAAGTACTTAGTGTAATTAATATAAGTAGTGTAAGTAGTTAGTGTAAGTAGTGTAAATAATGTAAGTAGTGTTAGTAATTAGTGTAGTGTAAGTAGTTAATGCAAGTAGTTAGTGTAAGTAGTGTAAGTAGTTAGTGTAAGCAGTGTAAGTAGTTAATGTAAGTAGCTAGTGTAAGTAGTGTAAGTAGTTAGTGTGATTAGTATAAGTACCTAGTGTAAGTAGTTAGTGTAAATAGTGTAAGTAGTTCATGTAAGTAGCTAGTGTAAGTAGTGTAAGTAGTTAGTGTAAATAGTATGAGTAGTTCATGTAAGTAGTTAGTGTAAGTAGTTAGTCTGCATAAAGCTTATTTGATCCATCAGGTAACTCTGCTCATACACTCAGGTCTTGTCCATCAACTTTGGCCGTTGGAACCTCCAGCAAACAACCAGACATGATGCTCAATTTTACCAATTGAAGAGCTGGACAAAGTACTCCTTTATCCCAGCTGGGAATGGTCTGTAGCTGTGATTAATGAACCCACCTCAGTCCAGCGGGACAAAATGCCAACTCTAAATGTACAAGAAGTTTCATTTCCCAGGGCTTTACTGAATCAGGTCTGATGAGCTTGCGTTAAAGTTGAAGACATGGGTCTGCAGTTTATCGGTCTAAAATGAACTACAAGGACATAAAGCAAATAATGTCTGACCGTAGACCTAGTGTTTCGATCGCCATGCATTCATGTGTATATATGAACACAGCTGGTTAAATAGTTGCACTAAATGGACAAATACAGATGCAGTCGTTTGGTTATAAAATTTATTAGGTGAGTAATTACAGTAATAAAATAACCCCAAGAACACGAAGCTGGCTGCTGTTACTGGTAGGCTGTGGGTCCGTCGTTATGGTCCCCCAGCCTGTTTCTGGATCTTGCACACTGACAGGTGATGGACGGGGGCAGCTCCAGGTTTTTTCCCCTCTTACATTGCCTTGCAGTGTCATGGCTGAGGAGCAGAGAACAAGCGATCGGTCTGTCCCTGCACCCTCCTGTTAAACAGCTGTGTTACACATCTGCAGGTTGAAGGCGGGCAATGCTTTAGTCAGACACCGGGCAGAGCCAACCTGTAGCAGTGTCTTACTTCTCTATGCCTGATTCATTGCACTGGGCCCCAGATCAGACCCTTTCCACTCTATTACATTACAGGAGCGGTGTGTAGTCTGAATAGAGGTCAGTTCACACATAGCCACTCACTGGCTGATTGCTTTGATTGCGAAAGAGGATGATATCGTTGCAGCGTGATGGTGAGCGACGGGGAGGCGATTACGATGCGCCTACCGACGGCATCGGTGGTGGCCGCCGGCCAGTTCCTGCGACCAGGCATGACCCGACGTGACCCGACTCGAAGCGACCTGACAGAACCCCTTCTTATAGGAAGGCCTATAAACTTAAGAGCCATTTATCTCCTTCCTCCATGTGACCACATTCTAAATCAAATCAAGTCAAATCAAATTTATTTACACATCGCTTTTTCCAGCAGCCGTTGTCACAAAGCAGCTTTACAAATGTCCAAGTCCGAGCCCCCAGTGAGCAAGCCAAGAGCGACAGTGGCAAGGAAAAACTCCCTATAGAGCATGAGGAAGAAACCTTGAGAGGATCCAAGACTCAAGGGGGGGGGGGGGGGGGGGCTCTCATCCACCACAAGAGTAGCAATTGTAAGAGAAAAATACATTTAAAAAATGAAAAACTAAGCAATTAATGTCTACTCCTGTTTTCTAGAAGTCCTAGTCTTGTCCCGACGGTGTGCACATGTCCGAAATAAATACGGACGGCAGACCAAACTGTGTGCTCTGCTTTCTGTTACACTTCTGAGCGCACTCTTTGTACAGAGAAGCCTAATATGCTATGGAAGTGAAAAATTGACCGCTGACTGTGATCAGCGCCTGCGACTGCTTTCCAGAGGCTTTGAAGGGCTGTTTGAAGTGGCAGATTCTGGCGGCACTGGACACTCACCAGAGCTGGTGGAAGGGAGGGAGACACAACCCCCTCGCCCTTCTCCAGGGAGCTGAGAAGACCGTACATAGTCCATGAAGTGGCTGAGATCAAAACGTGCTTCCAGTGGTTAAGAGCTGGCCCAAACCCCATTTGTTCTCAGTGGGAATTAAGGAGCTGAGCTTATGAATGGTAGGACGCGCTTCCTCGGATTTGTCCGAGGAAGGCTGCCTCCTCTCCGGTCCAAGTGGAATTAGATCCACTCCGTTCTGTTCATTCCGTCCCCCCGCTATGGCACGAATGTGGCACTTCCCCAAGTTCAAGAGTTGTTCCAGAGAATAGCAGTAGTTCTCTGAAAGTCTGGCATGCACCTCACTTAGTAACCTACAGATCCTATGAAAAAAAACCACACTAAGCTTTAACTGAGTTTGTGCAAATAGGTTGTGTGTGAGGTTGTGAGCTTTCCTAATACCAATAAGCGTAGAAGTATGGTACACAGTGTAGAGGCTCAGATCAGTCCAGTGGGTACATCCAGGTTAAACAGATCAGGCACATTGCATTTTCAGAGTTTCCTTAACATAAGTCTGCATTTACAAACACACATCCTTAGAAGAAACACTGAAAGCACCAGGCTTTAATGTGCCTATTTAACTTCCAACAGTTCTCAATAAGCACATCCAATCCTCAGCCCGAATGTCTTAGCAGTTTTAGGCAAGAGGAAATGTTCGCAAGGCCTCCACAGCCCCAGTCACGACGTGTGCGGAGCTGCACAGTGACTCTGCAGCCCTCGGCGTGCTGTAGAGCTGTCCGCCCCCGCTCCGCTCCGCACGGAGTGGGCTGTAATGACACGCTCCGAAAGGGAGCCGCTCACACACAGCCACCCACGCGGAGGCAGCGCATTCTCCACCCACTAACTCAGTCTACCTCCTCCATCGCCCTCCCCGAGCCAGGGCAGGGATTGGAGTGGTATGACGGAGAGGAGAAAGGAACTCAAGGTAACGGCGGAGTGACTCACCCAGAGTAGCATGGTATCCTTCGGACTCTGAGCACCTACGGCACCCGTCCGGAAAATGGGCTCACGCAAACCCACGCACATGCATGCACACGCTCACACACAGCATATAACAATAATTCGTAGTTCTTTACAGCCCGTGCATTAACCCTCCTCACAGCAGACAAACGCACACCCACCCCCACACACACACACACCTCCTTTCAACTCCAACAGACGCACCTCCTTACACCACGCATGTAACAACAATACATGAATATCTCCTTATAGCCTACACATTAGCCAGCCCCTATGCTCACACACACACGCACACACCTGTTTTCCGCCCACACACACTTCAGCCCTAGGTTCATCCTACGCGTGCTGTCACTGCTTCCCACCAGTTGTGGTGCTTTCTTTTTCATCTGTGCTATGTTGCAGGCTACAAGCCAGAGGGGTGAGAGACAACCAGACAGATGCAGACAGAGAGAGTGAGCAAAGGGAGAGAGAGAAAGAAGGAGGGAGAGGGAGATGGAACCAGATGTCCACTGTTTTAGCTTTCCATAAAGATCCATTTTCCAAGGACTCAAACCTTATCGGATATTTTACTAAAATTCTGTACAAAGGTAAATAAATCAAATGCATTGTAATATTTTTAGATCAAATTTGCTCCACAATTGTAATTCAACAGACACATTTCACTTGTCCAAACATAAACATTTAATCATCTTATCAGATTTAAAAAATAATGTAATTTTTTTTTTTAGCACAACCCAGTCTAACCGAGGAGGACGGCCTGCCCCTCAGAGTCTAGCTGCAGTCTAGCTGCATAAAACACTTCATATTATAAACCCGCAGTGCTGGCCAGCCACAGAAGTGCAGAGGCCAATATTTCTCATGTCTGACAACACCTCATTTATCTCATGAAGAGCTTGAAAATTAGCTGAAAATAAGATGAAGAATATGAGGGAAACATTAAACACTGTTTAGTAGCGTCTGGGTTCGGCTACATTAAGCCTGGTTTGGCCACAGTAAACACCGTAGTGCCGTGTGGGTTTGGCCACAGTAAACACTGTGTAGTGCTGTGAGGGTTTGGCCACAATAAACACTGTAGTGCTGTGTGGGTTTGGCCACAGTAAACACTGTGTAGTGCTGTGTGGGTTTGACCACAGTAAATACTGTGTAGTGCTGTATGGGTTTGTCCACAGTAAACAATGCAGTGCTGTGAGGGTTTGGCCACAGTAAACACTGCAGTGCTGTGTGGGTTTGGCCACAATAAACACTCTAGTGCTGTGTGGGTTTGGCCACAGTAAACACTGTGTAGTGCTGTATGGGTTCGTCCACAGTAAACACTGTAGTGCTGTGAGGGTTTGGCCACAGTAAACACTGCAGTGCTGTGTGGGTTTGGCCACAATAAACACTGTAGTGCTGTGTGGGTTTGGCCACAATAAACACTGTAGTGCTGTGTGGGTTTGGCCACAGTAAACACTGTGTAGTGCTGTGTGGGTTTGGCCACAGTAAACACTGTAGTGCTGTGTGTGTTTGGCCACAGTAAATACTGTGTAGTGCTGTATGGGTTTGTCCACAGTAAACACTGCAGTGCTGTATGGGTTTGGTCTCCACATCCTCCATCACATCAATACTGCTGATGACAACTTTGTCTTATTTAAGTGAAGGGGTTTTCCCTTATAATCCCTGATAAATATGGAACTAATGTTTTCTGCAGTTTGATTTGAACTGTTATGTTAAACCAGCTTCCTCTATTATGTATCTGGGATTTCTCTCATGCAGATGACTACACGTTTCTGTTTGACCATGGTGCAGTGTTTGCTGTCACCCATTAAATATGCAGTCATCCACGTAAGCAAAATGCAATGCAGATTTTTAACCTAAACTCTGCAGCGGTGCATGGAGTCAAAACGCAACTCTACCACTACACAGCAGGCCTGCCGTGAAGCACTTTCCTGACACCCAAACCGATGGATGTCCTTATGGCAGTCATTCCACATCAGAGCAATAGGCTGGGTGGATGCTGTCACCAGCGCTTCGGCCTGGCCCAACTCTCTCGACTTGGCCTGCCTTGGAGTGTTGGGGGCACGGGGGGCTTGTGGACCGATCCATTGGCCACTTCTCCATCACCCTGCGTCCTTCCACATGGAGAGGGCTCTGCAAAGGGTCCTTTTGTATGGCCTCTTCATTACTCCGCAGTCACGTGACCGCCGTTTCCATGGTAGGGGTCGCCGTGGTGAGGCAGAGCTCGCATTCCAGCCATCAGGGCTCATGCCATTAACTGCTGTGCGACTGTTTCAGAAGGGCTCCAGTACAGCGAGTTACACAAAAAAAATGGTCACTTCCCATTCTGGTCCGAGAGGATCGGTCACTGGGCATCCTGTACCTGTGCTGTTCACTCACAAACATTCCTTCACTGGCTGCCTGAGTGGGGTATTAGATTAATGACCCCAAATGAGGATGGCTTCACCTTGTCCAGTCCAGCTCACACTACGCCACTTTCCCAACAATGCTTGGTAAGGGAGGTTCAGTGATGTGTGTGAGCCTGCATACTCAAATGTTTCATATTCACATTCATGGACTAGCAGGTGGTTTTGTGTGGAGCAGAAATAAACATAACTTGAACATCTCAGTCTAAAGACTAAGTGCGGTTTAATTCTGAGGACAGAGAGCAGCCAGCAGTTTGGACACACAGTCGGACACACAGGAGAGTTGTAGAGAGTTGTACAGTGGATGGATTCAGGGGTTTGTCTGAAGCAGGACTACTGTGCTGAAGCCTGCGTGAAGTCCCTTTATCTTTGGAACTGAGCTTTTAGGTCTAAAGAGGACAGACTGCTCTCCTAAAATAAGGTCTGGATAACACACACACACACACACTTTGGTTAGAACGGGATGTGCCTCTGTACTGTGTTCCTGTGTCATGCACTGACACTGGGTCACTGTCAGGCATTTTTAGAAGTCTGGGCAGTGACCTGGACCAGTGAGGAGTCCCTGCAGAAACACCACCGATGTGGCACACGCCATCCTACACCATCTTCAGCCAGACGGTCTGAACACAGCCCTAGCAGACTCATCCCTGGTCCCTTCCAAGCGCATGCACTGTAGACGGGTTTGGCAGGGATAAGTCGCCTCTACAGACTTCACTCTGCTGCTCAGAGGTTCAGCTCCATATAGGCATTCTCTAGCGATTACTCTGCCCCCATCATTTAGATTACACTAGGAATAAATTAATAATACTAGAAACTAGAAATAATACAAATTTAGTACTAGGAATTACTATTCATACTAATAATAGGATCTACTGAATACTAACTAACTAACACACGCACACACACACACATGCCCGCACACACACACACACACACACACACACATATACATACATGCACACACACACAAACACACACACACACGCACAAACACAGACACACACACACACAGACACACACACACACAGACACACACTTTCTCTCTCTCTCTGTTCTTTACAGATCCAATCAACACAAACACACAGACACACACACACACACACATACAAACACACACAACCTCCAGCTAATGATGAAGTGAGCAGGAGTATCTTATGGGGAAGACCTAGCCTGGACCTTCAGGTGGGCACCCTATAGCCTGCCACTCCAAATACAGCTGAGATCACCGTGCAATTTGGGAGGGACATCTGAAACAAACTAGCCAGCACAGTGGTGTGTAGTGAGAGGCAGACGGAACCAGCTTATGGTGCTGTATAGTCAAGGATAGCACTAGTCTGTATGTATGTGCTAAATATCATATGTGTGTGTGTGTGCGCGTGTGTGTTCACGGGCGTGTGTGTGCGCGGGCGTGTGTATGTGTGTGTGTGTGTGTGTGTGGGTGGACGTCCGTGTGTGGATTATGTGGCATCAACAAAACGAACCACTGAATCGTGTGAGTATGGAACAACACGACAGAGAACTTGCTCTTTGTCGTGGTTGCAACATTCAAACAAACTGGGTCAGCAGCAGAGAAGCACGAAGCACGCAACAACTGCTTACTGTTTTATTAGATACTTATTTCAATTACAAACGGGTTTTGGCATCAGATGCATCTACTGAATGACAAAAACAAAATGTTATTATTAACAGCAGTGGGTGAAACAATTTCACATTTTTAAAACAATTTGAAAAGTACGACTCAGAAATTATTCTGATCTTTGTTTAGGTAGAACACTGACAGATGGAATGTTAAAACACTTTAAAACATTAAAGACATTTCTACAAGACTGAAGGGGCTTAGCAGGTTATGGACAAGCAGATGATATAATGCTCAGTAGAGAAAAGGAGGATGACAGAGGATACAGTGAGGTGAGGTGTCCTCTTCAGCTGAGCACCATACCTGTGCTGGTGTTTCAACCTGCAGTGGACTACCTTGTGTGGGCTAATCTGGCTCCGTTGACCACTATCTGAAACCCAGACTAAACGTGACAGACCAACTTATTTCATTATGGTTACAGTTAAATCATTGAAGCAGGATTCTGCCCATTTAATAAGACTGAACTGAATGCCAGTCACCAGTGAAGCGTGTGTTAGTATGACAGTGAGTTCCGTGGCTGGCTGCTGTTTTGAAGGTGACCTGTTTTAAGGAGCCCACAGAGAGAACACTGAGGTCATTGTTTTGTGGTTTCTTTCTCTGCACTCCTGAAAAATAACCCTCTCCCTTAAAGAGACCCCAAGTCTGAATGTCTGTGGCTCACAACACACACACATACGCACACAAACACACACAGACACACACACATGCACACACACACGCACGAACACGCATGCATGCACGCCTGCACACTCATGCTCTGTCCTCACTGCTAACACAGCCAAACACACTCAATCATCTCCCCTCTCCATGTTTCTGCCGGATATCCGATTGAAGATGAAAGTGAACCCATCTGGAACTAAAAGGCAGAGACAGAACATCCCGAGAAGAATGTATACAACCCTGATGCCAAACCCAAACCTTTGGGGAACTGCAGGCACATTCCAACAGGCGAGTTACATACTGGGACAAAACATAAACTCTGCCGCTGGAAGGAAAGCTTTCCGAACCCATAAGTTTTAACAGTGCTGTGGAAAAGTCTTAGGTTCTAATCTCAGGAGCGCTACATAGCGTCCGTTGAGCTGTCCCTCCTGGTGATTAGAGAAACCTCAGGTCATGCCAGCGTGACGTAAGCCACCACATGCCAAACCCTGTTGTTAGCAGTCGGTTAACCACAAGTGCTGCAGACAGGAGACAAACTGCAGCGTCAATCTATGGGCTTTCCTGTTGCAGGAAACCATTTTAGGGTGGCATAGATTTGAATGTGCTCGGATTTTGATGTCTGTGTGATGGAACTGTCTGCCACATTATAATAAAAAAAAAGCCTTCCCTTCCTATCGGTGTCAGACTCAGCTGAATAAACTGGAAGTGATTAGGCATCTTCAGTATCCATTTTGCCTGAATTCAGCCATTTTATGTGAAATGCCCTGTCACGTTTGTGTTCTGTGGAGCACCTGTTGGAAGTGCTTAGCGGATAACCAGACCTGAAGAGGCCAGGCTGTGCCACTCCCAGCCCGGCTCTGGCCCTTCGGCCTGGGCAGGTGCAGCTTGCTTTAGGGGCCCCGGAGTCCATTGATCTAGGGCACCATGGCCTGCTCGTTAAAACAGACTAGTACACGACGCTTGTTTACAGCAAATGCAAATCAATGCTTATGTCATGGGTGTCTGATTATGCTCTGAGCGCATACATTCCAGTCAATCATCTTCTCTGTCTCCCTCAGCTCTCTGGCTCTCGCCGCTATTCCGGGGCTTCAACCTGACTGCTTTAAAATGGAGGCGCGTGCCAGCATGCGAAACAGGCGTCCGCGCTCTGCGCTGAGATTCAAACGCGTTTCCGATGGATTCATTCAACGGCAGAAGCCCCCGCGCCACTGGATACAGCCGCGCGAAGGCGCGCCCGACGCTCGTGTAGCGCAAGCACAAAGAGGGTTCGTGTTCCAGTGCCAGCATGTTCAAGATAATCATCATCGCCAATCAAGGGCAGTGTGAAGGACTGCATGTGCAACGGCTGCCATGTTGCAGCTAGGACCTTCAGGATGTAGCACATACAAAAAAACCTTTTCATTTAGTCTCTCCAGGCATGCTTCACTTGAAAGTAGAGAAACATCCTTCATCTATCAGACAGACAGACAGACAGACAGACAGACAGACAGACAGACAGACAGACAGACAGACAGATAGATAGATAGATAGATAGATAGATAGATAGATAGATAGATAGATAGATAGATAGATAGATAGATAGATAGATAGATAGATAGATAGATAGATGGGGAGGGGGAGGTTGCTCTACATCTTGATGTGCTTCATTTCAGATGTGTTTTCTCCCGTTTACACACCTGATGAAAGCACTGACACGCGGATAACAACCAGTTGCGCGACAGTCCTGATGTTTATCTGATAGGACTCCGCCACGTTTTGAGAAATCAACAAACAACAGCACGGCCTATGATAAGACAGCGGGCGCGTGCTTTCGGAGCTTGCGACGTGGGGACTGCGCAGACATTAGTCACCTTGCGTAGAGTGCTGCGTGCAGCTTGCTACCGTCTAACACAGTCGCGAAGGATCCCGTGAGCCTACACGCGTGGACCGACCGGGCGACAACGCAGGGACGCATAAAGTAACATGAAGGAAGGCGTTCCGTAGCGTGACGCTGTGAAATACGCTGGCGCGAGGCTTAATCGACGACTGTAGCCTACACTGATGCGTTTCGCACCGATCATGAATTTGTGCGTCTCCCGTAAATTCGTTTTAGATGGAATATCTGTGTAATCTGTAGTCTTTTTCCTAAAACAGTCAGGTGGTAACCCTTAACACGTCTATTCGAGGAATCAAAAGCGAAGAAAGAAAACCTTGGAATTTTACTTTCGTTACACATAAAATTATCGAGATGATTTTGCCTAAACGAAATAGGTAATGGAAGTGCGATTTTGCTCGCTGTTTCAGCACCACCGATGCTGGACTTGGAACAGGCGGTGTTCAATCTTTACCGGTTCTCCGCAGCAGACACCCCATCCCCGCTCCCCTGACCCCCCCCCCCCCCCCCCCCCCCCCCGGCCGTTCTGCAACAAGCATATAACGCAAGAAGAAAATGATCTCAACATCATCTCAGATGCTACTGTCAGTTCACGTTATCTTTATATATCAGCACAATAAAAATGATTTAGTACACGAAATTAATAAGGCAACTATTAATTTGAAACATCCACAATTATAATCTGCAAGTGTATATATAATCTTTCGAAGACCTACCGCTAAATTCATTAAATCCTCTGAGAAATGTTTATGATCTAATCAAGGTGTAAGCTACAAAAGTTCGATTAATATTGCAAGGGCATATTTTGGTCAGAAAAAAAAATGTCACAATGCCTTTACACAAAGAAGAGCAATGCGTGCTGGAGATGAACAAAACCACGTAAATCTGTAAATGCACAGATTAAAGAAAACAACTATAATGTATAACTGCTTTTGTAAATGACAGATGCAGACACGTAAAATATGCTGTCCATTTTGCCTCTGTAATATGGCTTTTCAAAAATAATTAAATATTTTCTCTTACCTGTTCGGTGTAAGGGGTCTACTGCGGACTACGTCTCGGAGCGCAGTGACACACGGCGGAGCGCTAGTTGCCCTAAACCCCGCCCTCTCTGTCTAATTACCGTAAATAAGACAGTTAATGCGGCGGCACAAGCGCACTGCATCGTCATACAACATACAAACGATATAGCTAGTGCACAATGTAAACGCGTACATACGTATATACACATAGAGAGAGAAAAAGAGAAATAAAAAAAAATAGAGAAACAGTATTACCAGTCCAGACTGTGTGTGGATAGATAGATAGATAGATAGATAGATAGATAGATAGATAGATAGATAGATAGATAGATAGATAGATAGATAGATAGATAGATAGATAGATAGATAGATAGATAGATAGATAGATAGATAGATAGACTGTAGCAAACAATTAAAGTCACTATTTTTTTATGTGTTTGTATCAGATTTTATTGTTTCTGTATGAGATGCTGGAATTGAGCCAGTATTCTCAAATAAAACAATCAGTTTTAAAAGATAAGGTGAACCCACCAAAGCAATACAGCCTTAGATAAGTATAATGAAATCAAGATTATTAAAAAGTTAGAAGTATCCAACGGACTGAACAACAAAGTGAAAATACTAAAATGGGCAAATGCGACTTCGTTTAGCAGTGGAGATCTTCCATGCTCTCTACCACTACGCAGTTGACACAAGCTTAGAGTGTTTCACTGTCTTAGAGTGTTTCACAATCTTAGAGTGTTTCACTGGCTTAGAGTGTTTCACAGGCTTAGAGTGTTTCACAAGCTTAGAGTGTTTCACTGGTTTAGAGTGTTTCACAGGTTTAGAGTGTTTCACTGACTAAAATGCATAACTATATCCCAGTGTAGGAAGCGCCCCACCAAAACATTGGCCACACTTAGGCATGGGGATGCTACTAACCAGAAAATGTGCAGTATATTTTGGGTTTCGAGACAGCCACACTTTAAATAATTCTTGCACGCCCCATGAATTCGAGACTTTGTAATCTGTTGCCGTCGCTGAATAAAAGAGAGAAAACATCCCTGTATATTTCCCCAGAGCACAGTGGTGATCTGGAATAAAGATTTGAGTTATTATCCGTGAGCACCACAGGGGACAGGGGGATGTGTGCTACGGCTAGATGCGGGGTCACCACGGGTTTTTTGGGGTTTTTTTGCTTCGTATTTTTTGACTTGATGAGACTTTCGGTTCTGCTCCTGTGATAAAAGTGCTTAACACATACAACATATGTTTAAAAAAAAAACCAATAAAATTCATCTGTCGAACTTTCCTCAGCGTTGACGACACGAATAGCCCTACACTATAACTTGGACTCGCATTCTTCCACTCTCTCCCAGAGAGAGAGAGAGAGAGAGAGAGAGAGAGAGAGAGAGAGAGAGAGTGTTGGCATTTGAATCAGGAATGTGAGGCAGGTGATCAGCCTGGCAGGCCCAACACGATTGAAGAGGCTGGACGGCTGCTGAACCTGCCGTCGATGGCAAGTGGTGCTTTATCGGTGACACCCTACAGCAGCATGGAAGGATGCCGGGCCCAGGAGATCCCTTATTTGATATTTTCTGTTGCAGTGGTTTAATATTCATGTGAAATTCACCACGATACACAGGAAAGCACGCGGACTAATGCGTTAGTTTTTTCTGAACGTAGCCTGTTCATTTATGTTTTACATACTAAACGGTACCAGCTGCTTCCAAACCGCAGCATGAATTTAGCGGATCCGCAAAAACAGAACACACACAGAGAGCGAGAGCGAGAGAGAGAGAGAGAGAGAGAGAGAGAGAGAGAGAGAGAGAGAGTGCACTAATGAACTCTGAAATCAGAACAGATCGATTCTGGACATCTGCCGAGCTAGGTCCGTAATCGTTTTGGCTGCCACTGTATCGCCATAGTTGGGGTGCTGCCAACTCAACAGCAAGGTCAATACAATTTTGCTACACAGTATAACCGCATTATCATTAATGCAGCAGTAGGTAACTGTTATACAAAAAAAAACAAAAAACAAAAAACAAACCTTTATTTGTTAAACTGTTCCTATATTAACAGGAGTACATGAGATCTGTAAAAAACCTCAAACATCAAACTCCTAATGCTTCATGTACTGCTTTATTTACTTGATTGTTTGTTTTTAGGTCTAAGTGAAGCTTCGTGAAGTGAGTTTATATAAATGTAACTAAAATGTGACTTTAGAGCATCAGGAATGGACATGATACTGTTGTGCCCCCACTGCATAGCCTGCTCTGCAGTCTCAAAAGGTCCAATTTACAATTTTGTGACTGCAGACTGTACAATAACTTGCTCTTAAACAGTTTACATACACTAACGTACACCATTTAGCAGATTCTTACAGATTTTACTGTAAGGGAAAATAAACAATAATTGACTGAGTGTCAATGCGCAGTCAGAATATGAGACCCCACCGTACCTTCAAAATAAATAAGAAACACAAAGCATTTTCAGGTGTTATATCATCCACTGACACTCACATTCACATTTACAAAGTTATTTCTGTCTGGGATCAGTAGAGAGTCAGCAGCATACAGCTGTCAGAAAACGCACAACTCCTAAAAACATTTTGACACGTGTTTAACTCATGATTGTACAGTGGGGTCACATATTCAGACAACAGTCATCAGAAACCTGTGTGCTGCTTGATCTATAATCACAGAATTCTGTGGTCACAGATTTTGACAGAACACCAGCATTTCTACACATCTCTCACTGGCGTACCGTGACTTTTGCGTAACTTGTCACAAACTCCCTGTATTCTTTTCTGCCCTTTCCAAGTTTCAAGTTTCAAGTTTGGTTTATTTGTCACATACATAGTCATACACAGTATAACTCACAGTGAAATGGTTTGAGAGTGCTCTGTCCAAACTGAGGGAAAAAAAACAGGGGTGCATAGAGAAATATATATCTATATATATATATATATATATATATACAAAATATATTAACAATGTATGTACAATATATGTATATTATGTTTATATACACAATGTACAATGTATATATGGATATGTATATATGTATGTACACAATGTACAGTTCCATCTTGCAATTGAACATATTTACAGTTACATGTTACATGGTGGTGGTGGTCCCCACAGTTTATCAGTTTCCCTGATTCAGGGCCCGAATGGCCTGTGGGAAGAAGCTCCTTTTCAGTCTCTCTGTCTTGGTCTTCAGGGAGCGAAAGCACTTTCCTGACCTCAACAGAGAGAAGAGCCTATTGTTGGGATGGGTGGGGTCCTTCACAATTCTCCTGGCCTTGGTCTGGCACCACTTGTAATAGATGGTCTGCAGGTCAAAAAGTTCCGTATGAGTGATGTGCTCTGCTGAATGCACCACCCTTTGGAGCGCTTGTCTTTCCTGCTTGGTGCTGTTCCCAAACCAGACTGTGAGGTTCCCCGTGAGGATGCTCTCAATAGTGCAGGTGTAGAAGTTCAGCAGTACCTTGGAGGGCAGTCTGAAGGCGTCTGAGGTGGTAAAGACACTGACGAGTCTTCTTTGCCAGGGAGCTGGTATGGCGGGACCAGGACAGGTCCTGCGAGATGTGAACACCAAGGTAACTGAAACTATCTACTCTCTCCACCGTGGTTCCACTGATCCCCACAGGTTGGTAGTGCCACTCCTGCTTCTTGCTGCAATCCACGATCAGCTCCTTTCTCTTACTGATGTTTAGGAGGAGATTATTTTCCTGGCACCAGTTTTCCAGGTATTTAATCTACTCCAGGTAGGCCCTCTCATTGTTGTCCGAGATCAGGCCAATGACGACGGTGTCGTCAGCAAACTTGACAATGATGGTGGAGCTGGAAGTGGCTGTGCAGTCGTAGGTGTACAGTGTGTAGAGCAGGGGGCTTAGGACACAACCCTGAGGAGCTCCAGTGCTGAGGGTGAGGGTGGATGAGACACAAATGCCCACCCGTACTGATTGTGGTCTGTCTGTTAGGAAGTTGGAGATCCAGTCGCACAGGGATGTATGCAGTCCTAGATCCTCCAACTTAGTAGTGAGTAGGGAGGGGATGATAGTTTTAAATGCTGAACTGTAGTCGACAAACAGCATTTTAACATAATTACCCCTCCCTTTGTCCAGGTTGGTCAGTGTGGTGTGGAGCAGATGTGCAATTGCATCATCAGTGGAGCGGTTGTGGCGGTATGCAAACTGCAGTGGGTCCATGGAGGCTGGCAGTGAAGATGTGATGAAATCTCTGACTAGCTTTTCAAAGCACTTCATCACGACTGATGTGAGGGCAACAGGGCGGCAGTCATTGAGGCCGGAGGGTCAAGGTTTCTTCGGGACAGGGACGATGGTGGATTGCTTGAAGCTGGACGGGACAATACTGAGCATCAGGGAGAGATTAAAGATGTCGGTGAATACCGGTGCTAGCTAGTCTGCGCAGGTTTTGAGGGCTCTCCCGCAGATACCGTCTGGTCTCGCTGCCTTCCTGGTATTCACCCTTTTAAACACTCTCTTCACGTCACTCTCCGTGATGATGAGAGGGCGCTGTTCTATGGTGGGCTCTGCGCATGCGCCGATGGCTGCGCTCATAGTACCATTAGCACTTGCGCTAATGGTATCCATATCAGGTTGTGGGTAATGCGTAATGACCCTATGTAAACTTCATTACCCAAGGGGCACTATGTGATGCTCACCTGTTCCCGTTTTCTCAACCAGTCTAATACAAATAACGTTAATGCTAGTCTAAGTAATATTTAGATTTTGGCCCTTCTCCAAAAGGCCAGAAAGAGAACACGTGAGTCAGACAACGACACCAGTATTAGAACCAGGGGGCCTAGTAAATGCAGGCAGGCAAGCTAATGTTAGCACCACTCCTAGCAGAGAGGAAACCTTTGATGCATCAATAAACACTCGAAACTACCGTTACTGCTGCCAACTACGTTAACAATAATATTAGTAAAGATAAATGGCCCCTTATGTTGGTCAAAGGATCAAATGATGTATTTTGTGTTCACAAATATAACAACACACACATACACAGTACCATACAGACATTCTAAAATTATTTTATAGCCCATTATTATAGGCCTATAATGATTAAGTAGTTTGTAAAATGGTCACTTTGAGTAAATAACTATATGTTGTGAACATCAATATGTCCTAGTATATTTTATTCACTGTAGAAATTCAGAATGTAATACTCAATGATTTGCTGATATCGGCCAATGTGCATGCCAACATGTGAGTGAATACTGTCACAGTTTCCCCACTTTGAGCACTGGCTGTAGGTAGTAGGTATCTGTTAGACTTGTATGTTGTCTAATTCTTTCAGCATGAACACAGCATGTGAAGTCGCACCTGGACAAAATGCAGATCTCACCTTCCAGAGTTGTGCAGAGATTATGCCTTGTTCTTTCTTCAATCGAAGCAACATGCTTGTCTTTGAGAGTCGCTGGAGAACCAATTTGCAAGAATCTGCCATGCTGACACTCAAACAGCCAATCAGAGCCAGGAGAAGTGTCTGACGGCATGTCAACGTGCACGCGCATGCTTTCAATCAGTGAGCGGCTTCAGGACCATTGTGAATGCAACGGCGGATAAACAACCACCATCAATGAAAAAACAGCATATCCCTCCTTTTTGGTAGAGGACTTATAGGACAAAAACAAGTAAACAGATGATGCATGAAGAAAAGCAAGCCAAAAGGATAAACATCAGAGCAGCTTTTCAGAGGGTGGAAAGAGCTACAGGGCCTGAAGAATTCAAAATCCCTGCAAAATCGTGGCTACATATCTGATTGACAGGTGGATAATTACCCCTGCTCGATTTATTTTTGATTTGGAAAAATCCTAAACCAAGCTAAAGATGGTAATGCTTACAGTAACTCTGTAGTACAGTTCTCATTTTACTGTGATGCTGCAGTCAGGCTACTGGTTAGCATCGCTTTATTGGAAAGTTGCTGAAAATATCTTTGTGAAGTGGCCAGCTGTATCGTTTGATGTTTATCCTAATATTTATGTGTTCTTATAGGTAAATGTTCTCATATGTGGTTTACTGCTTATTTAAAAACTATTCACGACAAACATCAAAGCAAATAATAAGTGAACTAAGTGCGTGCTAGTGTGTAAAAGATTTATTCCTGCTTGTTTGTTGGCCAGCAACGTTGATATTTTATAACGTGTACAGCAGTCTCGTCTGCGGGGAGGGGCTTTAGAGGCGGAACTGGAGCTGGAGCTGAGCGGAGAGAGAGGGGAGGGGCTTTGGAAGCGGGGCTGGAGCTGATCGGAGCGGGAGGGGGAGGGGCATTGGAGGCTGGAGCTGAGCGGAGAGGGAGGGGCCATGGAGGCAGAACTGGAGCTGAGCAGCCAGGGAGTGGGAGGGGCTTTGGAGGCAGGGCAGAAGCTGAGCGGAAAGGGAGGGGCTCCAAATTCCAAGGCCAAGTCTCTTCTCAATCATACCGACGGAAGCTTTAATGCGCTTTTTGCAAATAGCACACACGTTTACTGTAAAAAGGAGAGACAATCATAAAAGGTAAATTGTTCGGGTGGACTTAAGCGCTTCTGATTTTTTTTAAAAAACGACAAAGAACAGTTGAGTAAAAGTCACTGTCAAACAGGTGGCGGTTCATTACACTTCAGTTCCTCCCGCTACTACGTGCCACCAGTTAGCCTTTGCGCTACTGGGTGTGAAGACAGCTTTGGCTCACCAGTGTGATAATAAGCTTTGCGTCAGTAGAGATCAAAGACACACACCCAGTGGGGCTTAAATGATGTACAGAGTATTTAAAAATACGGGAGTATGGGAGATACAAAGCCACTTTCCAGAACAGATTGGGTTGATCATGACAAGATAGGACAACAATCTTCATGATGGGAGTCAAACATTTTGTTCACCTCCAAGTGTAACCCAGCAGAGCCCCCTGGTGACCACTGTAGGTATTACATTGGTCCAAGAATTGAATGTTGTTCAAGGCAATATGTTCAACTAGGTTACTTGTAGTGTAATTAGGCAGAATGACACATCATGATTCTATAAAACAGCAAAATAAAGGCCAGAATCTGCTTAAATGGTAAGAGCTATCTAGATTTACTAAACTTTTTCTTCCAAGAATACTTGCAGTTCAACAAAAAAAAAAAGGATTTTTTTTTTTCACAACTGGGCATCAAATCTAAAACATAAAGCTTGAAAAAAAAATCATAGTGCATTTCCAGGTTGATTAATAAAAACCAATATATTACATTAAAACTGATTATTATTATTTCTAACTCTAAGATAAATAATGAACAAGATTTATTAATACATTTAGAAGCCCTGCTCCTAGTATTAAAAATCAAAATCTATATACATGCCATGTAAAATCTCTTCCAGAGATATTTATTAAAAAGCTTCTGAAGGGTTTTTCATCAATTACAGGATGACAGGAATGTTTTTTTTCTGTCATTATGGTATGTCCTGCTCAGAGGGCAGTACAATGCAGGCGAGGAAATCTCTGCATGAACAGAAAACAAGACAGCTGTTTAGTGCCAAGAAGAGTGAAACAGTGTTCCTGCCCCAACCTGAATGCCAAACGGCAACTCAAGCATCCGAGCTAAATTTAGCCCAGTGATGTAAACAAACTTGTCAAAGAAATTTAAGGTTAAAAATGATCAGTATTACATTCAGTTTTAGTCCTGAATATGAGTTGGAGCTGTACCAGTATCTGCTGGTGGTGAAGAGTCAACCTCTCCTGGCAGTCACCTCAACCAGCCCTGCGCTCTGTGAGTGTCCTTCCCTTCACATCCAGCAGGGGGAGTGGTGGGAGCATAGCAGGGAGATGCAGCGCTGTTCTTGCCGCTGCCTTCTGCTGAGCTGGACTCCAAGTCATGTCTTTCAGACCAGAGTGCCTGTGCTGCTTTATCATCTTCGTCGCATCTTAGCGCATCCTCATCCTGCCCGCACAGCGGGAAAACACGTCTCTCCCATGGCATCTGGGCCTATACGGACACAAAAAAAGTTTAAAAGTTTAAAATTAAGCCCAGAGGAATGATACAATAAAAGTATCTGTTTCAGAGGTTGGTGCAGGTATTAAAGGAATCAATTCATTGCTTCTTGACTGCTACTCAACCCCATCCAGCTGTTAAACAGATGCTGACCACATTTTCAATCCACCACTAACATCCTTATGGCATCTCATGTGATAATGCTACACTAGTTATCAAAGAACAGCTCGGCACCCACCTTTAGCTCATGGACCTCTTACTGCAGTATAGTGAGAATGAAAGAAGAAACTGACCCTGTTCAGACCAATATCAGGCAGCGAGAGTGTGTCTGACCGAGGGTCTGGAACTAAGTGTGTGTGTCTGACTCAAGCAGATTGGGGGTTCTCACAAGGCAGACACTGCTTAAGCACACACTCACAACACTACACGTTCAAAATTCACAAAACAATTCACATGCATACTCTATTCACACACAGATATTTATACACACACTAGTCACTTGAAGAAATATCAATGGTGCATTACTAGATGCATTTTTTAAACACAGAAAGAGATCTAGCTAAAATATAAAAGACCCCATATTCTGGCAAAATCCTTTTAAAACAAATATGAATGAAAAATGCCAAAAAATCTGGAATCTAATAGGGACACATCGTCCAGCCAACTGATACAGGAATATCAGATGTGGTTATGGGTTTTGAACAATATGAGACTAGCAGAAGGAGTCTGAGATAAATCACTAATGTTAAAATCAATCACACTGTTCAAATCAAATCTTACTGACATTATAATTAATTAGATTTTTGAATGTACTGGCTCTGGTTTTTAGAGGCAGTGGATAACAGACAAAATACAAGCCTCTGATTGTGGTATCATGTATGTCCTGTTTTCTATGGTTGGCCAAAATATAAATCCATTACTAGTCTTCCTCTTCGCCTGATTGTAGCAAATATTGACAGTCTTACCAATACTTTATCACAATTGTTTTGAATTTTTGCCAAGAAATTAGTTTCTAGTTTGCTCATTTCTTTCAACAAACATCCAGATGGAATTTTGCCTCCTAATTAATTTTTATAGACATTATCATTAGTAATACTTAAAAAAAAATACAGTGATTATTATTGTTTGCAATCTTTTGTTCCACCCTATGCTTGTCTTGTTATGGGTTTATTAGAGATGGCACTATAACAATCTTTATGTTCTGGGGAACATTTTTTGTGTGAGATGTATTATATATCCTGTATTTTTACAGATATCATGTATTGATACAACAAACATAAATTTTATATATATATATATATAATACATTGTTTATAAGACTAAAGCATTTATTTATTTTTTTTACTTTCAATGCCATCCAGTGCGACTCTCGGTGAGATTATCTTTATTGCATTGGTCACCTCCTGCCTGGCTTTCAGCTGTATTGTACTCACCCCTAGCACACATACATACACATACACTGTCTGTCTGTCTGTCTGTCTGTCTCTGCTCAGGACAGCTGCCTCACTCAGCGACTCCTAAAATTTACACTATAGTTTGCAGTTTTTTTCCTCATTACTGAATGTAATTCCACATCAGATAAATATTGACCTTCTAATTTGTTTCCTTGTGAATATCAGTTATATCAGAATATATGAGAATATCAGAAAATCGCTGTTCTACCCGCTACACACACCACGCATGCACCAGGCACTGCGTGAGCAGACAGAGAGAGGCTGCCTGTACTACGAGTCTCTCTTCACTCAAAAGCAATAAAAATGTAATCTGATAGTGGATTACAAGATGGGTATTCTTTCTATCTGAAAACCCACATGGACGACGTTAGCTGAAGTTTTCTCCAGCTTCTTGGTCAAAATTTCTCATCCACCTTAAAACTCGGCAGGCTAACAGCAACCTCAGCAGCTCTTCAGCAAACCATGCAGTTTGAATACGAGTGTAAAGAAGGAGAGGGCTGTGCTTCTATGTTTATTCTCCTCTCCTCTCCAACTTGGTTTCTGTCAGGCTCTGATCTCCTCCTTTCCCCGACCCTGGACGGCCAAACTGGAAACAACATTGCTTGCTTTTTTAAAGGTAATGAACAAATCACTGTTAGTCGTGGATCCATAGCAGTGAACAGTGCTAAAACATTATTTTGTCTTGTTTAAATGCTCTCACTAGAAGGCAGATAACATGTTGACCCACACTGGGTTAACAAAATGATAGCAATACAAGTCAACACATTTGCATTGCTATCATTATCCATGAAAGTGTCAGTATGTGTTTGTGTCTCCATGCTGACAATATCCATGTGAGTGTATTTGTGCATTTGAACATAATAGTTTTAATCGTTCATGTGAAGAAAACACTACTGTTAAACTCTAAAGCAATGTATAAAGCTGCTCAAACTAACCTGGCTGTTATCATGTGACCTGCTCAAACCTGGCTGTTTTAACATGATGCGCTCAAACTAACCTGGCTGTTATCATGTGACATGCTCAATTTAACCCAGATGTTATCATGTGACCTGCTGTGCTATTTTCAGGCTGGATTTGTGATGGTGTTGGATTGGTTTCATTAAAAATGTCTCCCCAGATATCAGAGCCAGCATTTTTGCTGATATCGACCTGGCTCCTATACATGGTATTGAATATTGCCATTTCTGGGGCTTAAGGGAGAGAAGTTTATTCATAATGCACTTCAAAACATACTTTTGCCAAAGACTGCTTTAGGGAAAACATATTCTGATTACATCATAGTTATATGGAGGTGTGGCAATAGAGAGGAGTTGCATAATCTTCTGAAAAATATCAGTTTTAATACTAATGATCTCTTTCACTATGGAACAGTATTAGACTATAGATTTTTTTTATTTAGCATTTTAGAAAGGGAACCATAATATTATTGAGACTACAGTTTATCAGAAACCTTTAAATAGAAATCCACTTTTAAAAGCTGAGAGTAATCAGCCTAAATAATTCATAACATTCTTATTTGTCAATTTTTGAGATAACATAGTAGTTACAGCAGTCAGAGATTTTCAAACTAAAGATTTTTAAATGAAAAAGCATTTTCAGAAAAGATGAGACAATGTATTCATAAATTTGATTAAAAGAAATGTCAGTAGGATTTGATTTTAAAAGTGACTCCTGCTAGTATCGTATTGCTCCAAACCCATAACCACAATTGATCCTCCTTTATCAGCTGGCTGGCTAATAATTTTCTTATTAGGTTCCAGATTTTCCAGAGCTTTTAATTCAGATTTGTTCAAGTTTTGTTTGGCAGCATATGGAGTCTGATATATTTTAGCTAAATCTTTTTCCACTAGTCTATTATGAGCTAGATGGGTACATTTTAAGTTGGATGGGGGAAAGAATGAAGATTTCTTTTTAAAAGAGGGTAGCTTCTCTATAGACATAAGTGTCTAAATTTAGATCCCTACCAAAACATGGTTAGATAGGCACTTAGTACAGAAAAAAAAAGATTTACGCTATAACTAGGGTTGTGCAGCATCATTAAAAACTTTGGAGGTATTGAAAAATGTCCCTTTACAAGAGGTGGTAATATCATTAACTCACTACTTTGTATAGAGGTGGTAATATCATTAACTCACTACTTTGTATAGAGGTGGTAATATCATTAACTCACTATTTTGTATAGAGGTGGTAATATCATTAACTCACTACTTTGTATAGAGGTGGTAATATCATTAACTCACTACTTTGTATAGAGGTGGTAATATCATTAGCTCACTATTTTGTATAGAGGTGGTAATATCATTAACTCACTACTTTGTATAGAGGTGGTAATATCATTAACTCACTACTTTGTATAGAGGTGGTAATATCATTAGCTCACTATATTGTATAGAGGTGGTATTATCATTAACTCACTATATTGTAGAGAGGTGGTAACTACTCACTACTTTGTAATGGCATATTGGCTCTATACTTTGAACACAGTAGATAAATGAAGAACTGAATTTGTCATGTTTTCTTTAATTTTTAATATATATTTATGTATTTTTATTTGTGAAATCTTGAATGATGCTGTTCTGGATCATGTTATGGTGCCAGGGGTATGACATTTGGACTCTATGTCAATTCCCACCCACTGACTGATGAACCAGTTATCCAGTGCTATTTCTACACCTGTCTTAGGTTGCCTGTATATGTCATTTGTCATGTCTTTGTCCATTTTGACACAGTTTTGAAACATTAGTCTGTTTGCACAGTAAAAGGATGTAAGTGTGCTACAGACCTTTCATGTTCTTATAGACGTTTGTCCTTCACCTGAGAAGTCAGTTAATGTTTTGTTGGAAGACGTGCAGAGAGTTTTTTGTTCTTCATGCAACATGACCAACAATAAACCTAAGCCAATAGCCACCTTGGCAATTGCATAATGTGAACTGATGAACATCCAGTCTCAGTCACTGTTGGAACTGTTGGAAGGTTTCGATTGAACTACCATTCACCATGAAATACTATTCACTAATTACAGATTTATCATTCTGAAACTGCCTGCAAAATGAACAGCCCGACATTTACAGCCTGACGTATGAATCGGAAGGGACAATGGTGTTCTACGGCAGCTGGGAAGAAGACTTCACCAAGTTACAGTAAAGGTTTCAGCGTGTTCAGTCAGTACGTTGGCCTCACCTCTACGTCCTCCTGCAGGGCTACTCCAGGTGTGCTGAAGGTCCAAGACTGCCCACTGGACACGGGGACATCGCCAGGCCGGTCTCCTGCTGGTCCTTCAAAGCAGCCACTGTTGGAAAGCCTTGGGGAGGCAGGGGACATACGTTGATTCCTGACTGAGAGATCCTACTCTAACACACTACACTCGTTTTCAAACACTGTGTAGCATTCATGTCAGGCTGGTATTATTTATCCACCTCTGCTGCACAACCTTGATCATTAATTCTGAGAAGGCACCACTGAACATTAAAGCAAGCAAATATCACATTACATTGTATTACAGTAATGCTGACTTTAAAAGCTCTTAGACTAATATCCTCCTCCAGCTCAGCACATCTCTACTAAATGTTCTTTGAACTAAGGAAAGATCAGTGAAGTTGCCATGATACAAATCCAGCCAATGCTTAGCAGAAACTTTAAGCCATGTTTAATACACACACACACACACACACACACACACACACCTGCTGCTGCGGCTGTATCTCCTGCCTTTTCCCCAGTAGTCCCAGTGGAGTCTCTCTCTTCCCTCACAGCCCTGGTGTCTGTGGGAGAACACCTCATCTGACAGCACCTCCACCTGAGGGGGAGAAGAAACCCCACTTCACATGCCAACACATCACTAACACACATCTCCATTCCTGAGAAAGTCCAGGGTTGCAGCGTGTTAGTGGGATGGGGCTTGGTCGTATAAAGCACAGCATCCTTGCCTTTTCCAGGTCTTCCTCCTCCTCTTCCTCTTTCTGTACCAGAGGAACAATGTCCACTAACCGCCAGCTGATGAAAGACAGAGGGATATGGATCAAAAAGACACGACACGATCATTTGGGAAGTTGGATCAGTCGGTGCTGAACACATGGAATAATGGCATCAGTCATGCCAGCAGGCAGCTCAGCACATTTCAGGAGTGTCCAAGCCTCATTCAACAATCCAAACCAGTACAACACAATGCATATGAGCCAGGAGCATGAGGAGGTCTCCCACACAACACACCAGGATTAACTCCCTTCACACACACACACACACACACACACACACACACACACACACACACACACACACACATACACACACACACACACAAGCTTGTGGAATTTAAACAGTTGTTTTCTCATCAACATCGACTGCCAGAGCTGAGGCATTCCTTTAAAGAAGTGAATGGCGCCATGGAGAATTTCGATTTTCGAGAAAGCAACCATCTTTTGCATAGCAAGAACATGCAAAAACAGAAAGAACACAGGGTTGTTGCATATGAGCCAATTTGCTCTTTACGCGCTATACAGCTATCGGATTTAACAGTGATTAGCCAGAGACGCTTTTGACTCCAAAGTGTAAATGTGCTTAAAATCTAATGCTATCCACATCCTAGTCTCCTGATTGGACCAGGTGTGATCAGGGTCAAAGAGCAGCCTGTCCAGCCCTAGCTGTACCTGGGCGTGAGGATGTCCTTGTACTGCAGCTTGTCCACTTTGCTACAGGCCGTCAACGACGCAGGGATGATGATGTTGTCGATGTTGTACACATTTTCGCCATTTTTCCTGCGCACTGGGAACTGGGAGAAACGGGACATACATTAGTACACTCCCGCTCCACAACCGAACCAATTAACCGTGAGAATATCGCCTTTACTTTAAGTCTGAGCTTGTAAGTCTGAGCTTGTAAAATTGAAATTTCTCTCATCTGTATACTGATAGCTGACCATTAAATGTACTTAAGAAAGTCTGCCCGCTGTAGTTTTAGATGCACTATTTGCATAATGCATTACATGAAAGAGGTTTACTAAATAGTTAAAGCATTCATAAATGTTAATTTTAGCCTTTATAATGTCATTTTGCATACTTATGTAAAGTAGCACAGCTGTGAATGGGGTTGAGACGTGGGGGTAGTATGGGTGTACCTGTGAACCTCTCTGCAGTGCGTGTGTGCTGTGAGGAGGGCCCATGTCCTCTGCACTGTCCTCTGTATGAAGAAGGAGCTTTCCAGGCTGGGACAGACCCATGTCTGTGGTACATCAATGCACAGCACATATTTAAGACCTCAGAGAAAATTAAACATGGAAAAGAAATTTCTGCTTATTGCCAACAGGATATTGATTCTTCACATAAAAAGAAAAGGTCTGTAAATCAGCCAGCAGAGGGCGGTAGAGAGTTATTCGTACCATTATCTGCCTGGCGGTGGTGCCTCCTCTTCAGGGTCCGTCTGTGGAGCGGTCTGCTTGGCCCCCGGTGGGCGCGTCCCCAGTGGGCTGGAGTGCCCAGTCGTCTGTGGCTTACATGGCTCCCAGCATGCATCTGGTGTGTGCAATCTGTAACCCAGTGAGCTTTTCTTCAACAGCACCAGGAAGTACAGGAATTTCCTTACAGGTTATGGTCGAACCGAACAGAAGTTATATGGTTAACTAATTACATTTTTGTATGTTAAAAAAAGATGCTTGAGTACATATTAACTACAGTCGGAAGAGTTGCATGACACACGTAGTTACTTTGTTACAAAGTTCAGGCTTCATACATCCTGCATCCTGTTGAAAGAAGCTAGAAGCTTGATTGAAAACTTCTGTGGATTGGATGTTATTTCTGTGTGTGCATGTGTGTGCGTGTGTGTGTGTGCGTGCGTGTGCGCGTCTCTAGGCTAACAGACAGCCAGGCTATTTGGTGGAAATCTGTGCTCTAGCTCTGGAAGCTGGAGGCTCTGATAAGCAGAGATCTTCCCCTTTGCTTGGCAGTATCGCACAGCCCAGCCGCCTGCCCACAGGACACCGCGGACAACCATCCTTTCACACACTCGCACAAAGGCCTTCAGCAGAATGGGTCAAAGACACGCAGTCAAAATATACCGCCCGAGACATGGGAAAAATGGGGCCGATGAAGACAATGCGGTTCTCTGTCTGTCTGTCTGTGTGTGTGTGTGTGTGTGTGTGTGTGTGTGTGTGTGTGTGTGTGTGTGTGTGTGTGTATAGAGGGTGGGGCAGTAACATCAAAACATCTTGCCCTTCCCTGTGTGTGAAGGAAATCTATAAATAAAAAGAATTCTGATTCAGAGTGTTACAGGGCTTCATTTGTACCTCATGTGTTGAGGTTTAGGTTATTATTTGACTGTAAATCAGCGAAGCTGTGTGAGGCCTAATGTACTTTCTGAAAGAGCCTACAGTTGTGCACATATCTTTCATACAATATTCGCTCTCTCTTCTTACTTTCTCTCTTTCTTTACTTTCTAACTGTCTGCCCCCCTCTTCCCCTCTCATTCTTTTACTTACTCTAACCCCCTCCTTCACTCACTGGATTAACAACACTGGTTTTTTGAAGGATCACTGGAGCCCCATCAGAAACAGCCAGCAGAGCAAACAGGAGCAGTGGGCGATTAATGATTAGAGTGGCTGAGTCAGTGAATGAGTGTGTGAGTGGGTGTGTGTGTGTGTGAGTGAGTGAGTGAATGAGTGAGTGAGTGAGAGAAAGAGAGCGTGAGAGCAAGTGTATGTCCCGTGGTACCAGGCCAAACAGAGCAACTGCCAGATCCAGTTCCCTTGCAACAGGCCTGCATTAGGTTAGTGACTGTGGGCAGCGGCTCTCTCTTGACCTTCAGAGCATTTACCGAGACAGAGCACACCTACACACAGCCTAAACACACGCACTCTCTGTGTGACACTACAATCACATCACTAATGGGGACCAATGCAACTTGGTTTTGAGAAAAAACATTGATTGACATTCTGACAATCAAGTGACGATACCAACCAAGTCATATGGGCACTGTGATGCTATGAAGAGATGCTACATGTGTTTTAACTGCCAAGGTAAAAAATAAAAAACCTAATTTATCAAACTTCAATTTTCTCACAAATCGTCCTACAGGCAATAGACGTTTCAGAAAGCAGGTTCTATGCATTACCCCAAAAGACACAAAATAAACTAGAGAAAAACTAGCTTCTGCTAAGACTTGGGAAGAAATAATCAGCATTAAATCGACTGTGCAAACCACTGTTGTATGGGGAAAAAACACTGATACATGTTGATGCATGATATAATTCTTCTGTGATAGAGTTCCGCTTGGTTCTAGCCCTAGTTCACATCTGGATGGTTGAAAGTGGTTCTTACTGAATAAAGAGCTGGATGCTTCCTCTGAAGGCTTATAGCCATGACTGGTGAAGCCCAGCTCAGGAGGGTTGGTCTCAGGCCACCGGAGCCAGTCTTCTCTGAAGAGAGCCATGGGGACAGAGAGGGGCGGGGAGCTCTCTGCAGAGTGCAGCAAACACTGTCAGGACACACCCTCTATCATTCAGGACACACTCTCTCTCAGTCAGAACACACCCTTTAGTAGTTGGGACACACCCTCTATCAGTCAGGACACACCCTCCAGAAGTCAGCATTCGGGACACACCTTCTATCAGTCAGGACACACCCTCTAGCAGTCAGGACACAGTCACAAACTCATCATGTGGATAGTGCTGGATGAGTGGGGTGGGTAGCGCTGGATGGGTGGGGTGGGTAGCGCTGGATGAGTGGGGCAGGTAGCGCTGGATCAGTGGGGCGGGTAGCGCTGGATGAGTGGGGCGGGTAGCGCTGGATGAGTGGGGCGGGTAGCGCTGGATGAGTGGGGCGGGTAGCGCTGGATGAGTGGGATGGGTAGTGCTGGATCAGTGGGGTGGGTAGCACTGGATGAGTAGCGCTGGATGAGTGGGGCGGGTAGCGCTGGATGAGTGGGGCGGGTAGCGCTGGATGAGTGGGATGGGTAGTGCTGGATCAGTGGGGTGGGTAGCACTGGATGAGTAGCGCTGGATGAGTGGGGCGGGTAGCGCTGGATGAGTGGGGCGGGTAGCGCTGGATGAGTGGGGCGGGTAGCGCTGGATGAGTGGGGTGGGTAGCGCTGGATAAGTGGGATGGGTAGTGCTGGATGAGTGGGGTGGGTAGCGCTGGATGAGTGGGGTGGGTAGCGCTGGATGAGTGGGGTGGGTAGTGCTGGATAAGTGGGATGGGTAGCGCTGGATCAGTGGGGTGGGTAGCGCTGGATGAGTGGGGCGGGTAGAGCTGGATGAGTGGGGTGGGTAGTGCTGGATCAGTGGTGCGGGTAGCGCTGGATCAGTGGGGTGGGTAGCGCTGGATGAGTGGGGTGGGTAGCGCTGGATCAGTGGGGTGGGTAGCGCTGGATGAGTGGGGCGGGTAGCGCTGGATGAGTGGGGTGGGTAGCGCTGGATGAGTGGGGCGGGTAGCGCTGGATCAGTGGGGTGGGTAGTGCTGGATGAGTGGGGCGGGTAGCGCTGGATGAGTGGGGCGGGTAGCGCTGGATGAGTGGGGCGGGTAGTGGCACTACACTATCTGTAGCACTCAAATTAGAAGCACCCTCTGTGAGGTGGGTAAGGGGGAGGGGAGAGGCTGCCAACAGCAGTGCCCAATGGTTGTCTAGTCTGCATTTCCACTGCATACTCCCTTCAGCTCCTACCGAGGCTGTTTCAGTGTGACTTTGAATATGCACAGTCAGCTCAAGTGAAGAAATGGAAGAGGCTTTTACCTTTGTAATGACATTTACTCACGAAAGATGCAAACTGGGGACAGGAGGCTCGATGCCTCTCTCTATATGACCATTCACAACCTTTGACTGATATTCTTTTATTATTTGTCTTTTCCTCTCACTTTTTACTTCATTCTATTTTTTTCTTGCTTTTTCTCTTTTTGTCCTGTGCACACTTACTTACTTACTTACTAACACACACACACACACATACACACACACACACACACACACCTGAGGAGAGAGGGGGCACAAGGTGAGCTGTGCTATGAGAGCTCTCATTACTGCTGGAGCAGGCTGGGCGTGAGCACACTCTCACAGGATCACAGGACACACAGCCAACACAGGGGCAGGCTGGGGACTCCAGCACCTGAGTAACAGAGAGAGAGAGAGAGAGAGAGAGAGAGAGAGAGAGAGTCAGGGGGAGGCAGAGAGGTGAGGAAAGAGAGAGGGATCTTTTGGTCATCACTCTGCCTTACTCACACACCAATTCAGATGCTTACTAGCTGTTCCTTAATGATGATGGATACTACATGTGACATATGTAAATAAATGAGCTGGCCAACCTGCCGTCCAAGCGAGGATTGGCTCATGATGAAGAGACGGGGCTTGTGATAGGTCAATAGGGGGCGAGAACGCGCAGACACACATGTGGCATCCACCTGAAGGGGGTGCTGGCGCCGACCACACAGACGCCTTCTCTTCTGCCCTGCCAAACAGGTGGAGGTGGTGTGGAGGAACACGTCTGTCAGTGGACTGCAAGTGAGACAGAGAGGTGGGGGGAGGGGGAGGAGAGGTTGAGAGAATGAGATAGATAGAAAGAGAATGCAAGAAAGGCATGGGAAGAAGAAGGGAATAAAAGAAAGAGTACGAAGGGTATAGTGGAAAAAGAATGAAATGTATTCTGTTGCAACAGTTTTTACATCTTATGATTTCATTAGGTTTTGCCCTATGAGGTTTTAGCTGACGCAACTGAAAGATTTTAAAGGAACAGCCTGCAGTACACACAAAAAACCAAAGAGAATCCTAATCCCTTCTTAATCCCAACACTGGTCAGATTAACAGCAGAGGTCCTGCTCAGTAATAAGATAAGTACAGAGGTATGGAGGGTGATTCAGTTCTTATTATTGTGGTGAGTGATGTCGGTCCCTGCCTGACAGCTGGTGTATATGACTCAAACACTGACAGGAAGGCCTGTGTGTGCTTCATGACTGAAATATTTCACCTGAACACGGAAGCGGCCTTATTTCTCCTCCACTGGACTCTTATGATCTCTCTCTCTCTCTCTCTCTCTCTCTCTCTCTCTCTCTCTCTCTCTCTCTCTCTCTCTCTCTCTCTCTCTCTCTCTCATCCTCTCAGATCTAAATACGTCTCCTCTTTGGCCTCGTCGGATGACATTCGCAAGAGGGAGCAGATTTACGGTAGCAGAGAGGGTCAAGAGACGAGGCCTGCGGTTGGACCGGGAGCGGCCGAAACCGCGCATGCTCGCGCGTATCGCCGAGAAAATCCACTGAATGTAAGGAATGTTTCTACGTTTGAAGATCATTCTTGCATTACTGGTCCTAGGAATGAAAAAATTTAAGAGTCCTGCGCAAACATTAATCCTGCCCTCACATTAAATCAATCTGTCAGCAGAAAATTTGTTATGATAGAGGGTGGAGGATGTGTGTGTGTGTGGGAGGCAGACACCAAGTGATAGAGGTTGAAGAAAAAAAGAAAGGGTGAAGTAGAGACAGAAAGAGAGAGAGAGAGCTAGAGGGAGGGTCTGACCTATTGAATGGTCTCTTCTGCTGGCCTGTCCAGAGGGTACATGTGCCTTTAGACACAGGAGAGGAGGAGGGTGATGTGCTGAGTGGAGCCATCAGGGTGTTCACCAGCAGATTCAGCTGGGCACTCTGTACACACACACACACACACACACCCAAACAAACCCGCACACACCCACACACACCCGCACACACCCACACACACACACAAAGACGTATGTTAAATACATTTACACCAATAATTTTCACTGACTGGTTGTCCAAGAGATCCTGAAATCATAAAAATTGGTCCAAATTATGACGGATTGGGGGAAGGAATATATTAAATAGAAACTTCAGGGTGTGTGTGGGTGTGTGTGTGTGTGTGTGTGTGTGTGTGTGCCTTCCCAACTGCCTATCTCATTATTAAGTCATTCTTTAACCCCACCACCACGCTTGTCCATCTGTACCTCAGTCGCTCTAATCTGATTTGTGCCTCATGCTGTAATGTCCAAATACATAAGCACAATGAGGCTAGTGTAAATATTTAAGGTAGTCTGACCTTAGCTCAGTGTAATTCTGCTCATCTCAAATAAGTGCTACTTTAAATTAACACACAAGTTAATTTCGCTAATCCATGAATTTAGCTACATTCATCTTGGGCAAAACTCTTAGTTGCTTCAGCCAACTATAATCTCTCAGTTTAACTCACCTATGGCTTTACACTGATAAGATACAAACCTGATTGTCCCCCTTTTATGAGAATAATTTATTAGTTAAATGTCTGAATTAATTTGATAGATTAAAATTGATTTCTGTACAGGACTTAAACTGTACTGTGCTGCTACAGACACTTGCCTGTCTCTCTATGGTCCTGAGGAGACGTGTTGGACTGCTGGGCTCGGTGTCTGGCTCAGGGCTCCAGGCGTGCATGCCCCCCGCTGTGAACGTCAGCCCTGCTGTCTCGCTTAGCAGCGCTTGCTGGATCTGCCTGTCGGTCAGGGGCTGAGACTCGGCCAGGACCACGCTTGCCTACGGGACACCACCCTGCCATGAGCCGCTGGGGTTTCAGCCACACACAATGAGATTAGCGAGGCAAGGTGTAAATCCGTGCCGTCCATGAACAGATCAAGCGAGCCTCAATCTGCGGCTAGGCCGTCCAATGCATTGAACGCAAATGCCATGGTAAGATGGCGAGTGATCACTCTCGTTACTGTGACGTCAGGGAGGCAGCGCCAACTGTAAGGTAGTTGTGCAGCTTGCTGAGGTAGCGACTGTGACTGGGGCGGACACTCTTTACCTTGCTGGCGAGAATGTGCTGGCGGAGCTCTCCGATTTGCTGGATCTGGAGGTCCAGCTCAGAAAGCCGGAGCTGCAGCCATGTCCAGCAGCTAGCCAGCTTTGCTCTCTCACACTGCCAACTCCACTCACAACTGAGGCAGCTGAGAAAGAGAGAGTGAGAGAGAGAGAGAGGAATTTGTACACACACAATTTCTGGGAATGAATGGCACTGAACTAATCCATCCACTGGTCAAATTCCTGTTCCCTGTATCACGCTTTTGCGCATTTAGCTGCCTGTTCGGTTTGTTGACATGATCAAAGAACCACCTTGTGGAGTAAAGATTTTGTAGTAATGACAAGAATATCGTTCAGTCCAACTACGATAAAGCAGTGATGCCTGTTATCACGTGAAAGTCGGTCACCTTGGTATTGTACAATAATACCAATAATAATACAACTTTGCAGTGCCAAAGTTAATTTATTTTTTAGGCAATTAGTTCACGACTTATATGCACCTCAGAAAAAATACTGAGGTCTGGATCTCAATGACCTCAGTGGTGGCTACAGCCATGCCTTTGAGATCGCAAAACTTTCATGAAGGGGCCTGCATACTTCAGTAAACCTACATCATTGTAAGTTAAATACTCTTAAGGTCACTGTTGGTGAACTGGTCTGAAAGAAGAGGTCAGACAAAGTGTAAAAGTGTAAAAAAGTGTACCATGCCCAGATTAGGGACACTGACACATCTCTAGAGGCACGGCTGGGTCGGTGTCCACAAGCAAACGCTTGGTAGTCAGCCTACCCACATAACTTGGTTGGGCTCAGCCTAAAAAGGTGATGTGTAGCTATTATGTGGGTTCACCACCTGCAAGGTGAAGGGTGGGGTTCAGGCGCAATGCCAGTCAGGTGACAGGCATAGGTTTGATGGTTTCAGATGAGCTAGACCTTGCTGATGAAAACTAACTCTGGGAGCTGGGGTGTAAGGTGGAAAAATACAAACTAGATATAGTTCACAGTAGACCTCTAGTACCAACTTCCTCAAGCAGGGTGGGTGTCTCTTCTACTCAGGTGGGTGTCTCTTCTCCTCAGGCAGGGGTGGGCATACTTACAAGTCCAAAGCTATTCAATTCATCCCACAGGATGGCCTTCAGGAGGTTATGAGTCTCAGAAAAGAAAAGTCTGGAGTGGTGTATGTCAAAGTCAAAACAGCTGTTGTCACAAAGCAGCATTACAAATGTTCAAGTCCAAGGCCCCAGTGAGCAAGCCAAAGGCAAAAGTGGCAAGGAAAAACTCCCCAAGAGCATGAGGAAGAAACCTTGAGAGGGACCAAGACTCAAAGGGGGCAGGGGGCATCCTCCTGTGGTTGACACTGGACACCACAATAACAGCAATATAAACAAAAGAGGTAATGAAAACAGATAAGCAATGAAAGTCTGTTCTGGGCTTCCAGTCCTGATCTGGGTTTGATGAATGTACATGTGTCCAAAACCCATCTGGCACAAGAACATCTGCCCAGGGTGATGAAGAAATGGGTGGCTGAGGTGGAGTAGGTGTATGTGTGGGAATGAAGAGTGATGAACAGCTGAGAGTATTCAGTCTTCTTGGAGAAGGTGAGGCAGGTGAGAGAGTGACTCCATAGTTCTGTTAGTCCCACTATTCAACACACATGTTGAGAATGACAGAGATACCAAGTGGGGCGTGATTGGCAGGAATGGCCTCCCTGGGCTTAAGCTGAGTTGAGAAAAGTGTTTAGACATCTGTGCATGTCATGGAATGTCAATAACAATCACCTTGTTCCAACGAAGGATGCTCATATGGGTACACAGTACCCATGGGCAAAAGATCTAGTTTTGTAATCATATCAGATGACTTGAGGCCATATGCTCTGGACAATAGGGTGAAGAGAGTGGTAGAGTTGTCAACTGATCACGATTTGGTGATGAATTGGTCAAAAAGGGTCTGAGCCTGATAAACCTGGTAAGGCCAGGAGAGCCTTGCAGGTGACTGAAAACATGCTTCAAGCTGTAGCTTGAAGGTTGTAGGGACCAGTCATGGTGGTAATTCTAGGGACACCAATTCTGCAGGACACCAGTGGTGAAAGGTCCAGTCTTGGGAGGAATCTGAAGATGCGATGGAGAAAGATTTTGGATAGACCCAAAGATATACTGGTAAACTGTTTTTGAATGGGAGGACGCAACATCGGCAACATCGGCCAAAGTGTTCTGGGTGGGGAAGTGTTGACTGGAGATATGGTTTAGTGGTGAAAGTGGCCTTCTGTGGATAAAGTCACAATGGTAGATAAAAAGCTGCATGGTAGAAGGGCCAGAGGAGTGGATAAGATTTAACCATAGATGTTGAAGGCACTGGACAGAGTGGGGCGTTGTATGGTTAACACTCCTCTTCAGTGTTATATGGAAAATGATTACTGTGCACTCATAGCTGGCCTACATCAAGAAACATCAACAACTATGATGACAAACATGTGCAAAGTGAAATTAAACTGATTATACAAATTCAGATCATACAAATTAGATGTAATAATCTAATAATCAAAGCCTTCTGTGACGGTCACCCTCCCTGCTGGTAGCCTCGGTTAGATGGCATTGGCATTGCACATGGCTTTTTTGTATGTTTTTTCTTGTTGCACAGGGTCCTTGTTTGGAGTTCTTGCCATGCCTCCCTCAGGTGGTGTGTGTTGTGCCACACATTTGCCAAAGCATCTGGTGGCTGTTATGTTATTATGTTGTGCCTTTTATAAGCCTGTTCTGTTCCACGACTGCTGTTGGCCATTGTCTTTATGTTGGCTTTCTTTGTTACATTTTTTGGACTTTTATGTTTGGTTTTGTTTTTATTCTTTTCATTAAACTCATCACTTGGAGACTTTTCCTTTCATTTCCTGCATGTTCTATCTGCCTGTGGCACCTTCACCACAAAGTCCTGAAAACCAAAATATCCTTTAAACCAATGACCCTATGAACCTGTAGCACAGCAACCTCAACAGAGTCAAATTAGAGAAATATCATTATCAAACAAAGCAGGAACTGGTGTGGAACAACTGTAATTCTCAAAAATCAGCAAAGTATCAATTTACCTTCAGAGGTACAAAGCAGGGATCGATACTAACAGGTTAAGGTCAAGAGGTTAAGAGATCACAATCAAGCCAGAGAAAACAACATGTATAGAAGATAATGCTGTATACACTGAAAACACTGTGCTGTGAGTGTAAGTGCTGAGATTTGGACAGAAGTCCTTCCCCATGAAAAACTTTCCATACCAATTTTACACAACAAATCACAGATTCCTCACAGGTACAGGAGAATGAGAAACTTCACATTACACTGGGTGCTGATTCAGCACACTGCAGCACAGTCAGTGTTCTGCATCTTGAATCATACTCATAATATATTGCATTTGTGCAGGTTTTGTGTGTGTGTATGTCTAGACATTGCTGTTCTGTACTCACCAATACTAAAGTAACAGAATACCAAGTGAATGCCAATTTTTAAATACATATTATCTTTTTGCCGTTAGTAGTCTTTTTTATCACATTACAACTGCTTAGGCATTACTGTAAAGAAAAGCAGTATAAACAATAACAAAAACATTCAACATTCTGAAGTATAATGGTGTCAAAATGTTAACAAAGCAGGATGTAATACAGGGTTCTACAGTGTGAGTAAAACACTCAAATTTGCTTTGTTAAAAATGCTAATGGGATTATAATTTAGGAGCATGTGTGCAACAAGACATTTGGACCTGAATCGTCCACCATTTTACTGAGTATTCATTAAGATATTTAGACCCAAGTAATCTACCGTTTTACTGAATATTCAATAAGATATTTGGACCTGAGTAGTCTACTATTTTACTGACTATTCAATAAGTGTGCATGCAAACTGTTGAGTGATGCGTGGAACTATAAAAATCGGATGCTATTTTACCAGGACATGATGACAAATTTAGCATGTTTGATGCATTTTGCAATGTGCATGTCAAGTACCCTATATAAATACCTGCTAAATAAAGGAACACTAGCTAATATGAGTACCAATACAGTATCTTATGGAATGCGAAAGTTGCTAGCTATCCTCCCTGCAAGTTCAAACACACTCAAACACACACACACACACACACACACACACACACACACACACACACACACACACACACACACACATACACATATAAAAAACAACTACTATACAATCGATGTGTGCATATGTAGATAGACTTGATTGGAATGCTGAATCAAAATGAGATTTGACTAATTTTTGTACTCCGTGAATAATAATAATAATTAATAATTTGTAATAATTGTAGAAACAAAGATTTAAATGAACACTGACAAAGAAATATATAGAGAGAAACAATACAGAGAGAAACAGAGTGACAGAATCTCAAGCTTGTAAATAATTGTTCAGTTTCATTTTTCATATAACTATATAATTCTATTTACTAATACACTGTTATTAGTCCTTCTGCATTGTATTTAGAGGTATTTATTTCATAAGAATTTACATATAAAATAAACTTTCATTTGATCTTTTAAATTCCATCAATGTCCCAGTTGAAGCTGGGATATGCGAAAAGAAACACTTCACTGTACTGTACACATGTGTATATCTATATATGACCATATAAAGGCATACCATCTGGCCTAGATCTTAAAGAGCTTAAGTTTAAGATCTAGGGTTATTACAGTATTCTCATGTCTACAACTAATCCTACTAATGACAGATACAAGCAACCTGGCACAACACAGGGATTTTGGACAGTATAGCCTCTCTAATGAAAAAAGTATTTAAATTATTACTTTGCTATTAGGGCAGTCATTCAGTATTTCTGAATAACGCCAAACACTGACATCACTGAAGGAAGGGCCAGCGTGTAGCTTAATCTTCAAATGGGGCCCGAGTTTCCATGACGCAGCTGTTTGTGGCTTCTTGTTTTTTTTCCGCATTCTTCGGAACAAATGTGCCCATTAGCTCCATAGCTGGGTTATCGTAGGATTTCTCCCTGCTGCCATGCTGGCCAGGAGCTGCACACACTCTTCATGGCCACGGCGAAGGTCAGCTCAAACTGCAGCTGCACAACAGCCACACAACACTCTCATGTCAGTGTGGCTCTCAGCACATGAGCTCACTTTCAATATGGGCGTGTGAATATGAAACCAGATGTAGGCTTACTAATCCCTCGTTGGTAGGGCATGTATGGAGCAGCATACATTTTTAAGGGGTCTGACCCAATGCTTCATTACTGAAGATGAACAAGGTAGAACTGGTAGAGCTGGGCTATAGCTGGAGTAACCTAACAAATTCTAAAACTTTTGTTTGTATATCTGAACATTGTTTAACCATTACATCCAAATATAGAAAGGAAAAATCTGTACAGTTGCAAACCTAGAAGCATGTTCACCTCCCTACATATACAGCCACTAAGCCTGTCCCATGCACATATGGGATATTAGGAAAATTCCACAAATAGTTACAGCGCTGTGGAACAGCAGCGAACACTTACACACATCCACCCACCCACTCTCTCTCTCACACACACATACACACACACACACATACTGGAGATATAAAAGTCTATTCACTCTTGCTGACACACTAGCCTCCCTGGTCACTACATATACAAAGAACTCACTACTATAGACACACTCACACACACACACACACAATCACACACACACTCAAGAAAACATATCCATGCAAAACTAGTAACCAGACAAGACAATGTGACACAGTTCATAAGTGAAAATCAAATCCTGGACTCATCTTGGCAAGTCTCATTCCTTTTACACAGGTGCAGGCCCCTCTGAGCGTGCCTGTTATAAATCTCCCTCAGGAGTTAGTAAGACACAACTAAATCACTTTAAATCATGAATGTTGAAATTTAAGGCAAACAGTTTTCCCAAGTTTTTTCAACTGGAGGTCAATCTGAAACTGATTTGCACAAACGGTCACATCACAATCCACATAAGTTCTGAACCATCTGACAAAGCAGGGGCCAGTAACTACAACGCTGTGTGATACCCCCCCCACCCCACCCCGCCCAACACAAGCAGTGCAATAAAAGCAGCATGAAACAGCACCTAGACCTTGGGGGATCCCTTTAAACCGTTTTGCCACAGCTTGACATGAAAGCTCCAACAATAGACAGTCTAAAGCTTGCCAAACAAAACTTTTTGCTCCCCGAGCTCATAAACCAACAGCCGTTTGTCCTTCTGCTCCACGTTTATTAGACAGACCATGGCATTAAAAAAGACATCCTGCATCCATCCCGCTCCCCACCTCCCACGTTCCACCTCCCTGTTTCGGCATTCCAGACATGGCCTGCAGGTAACCAGGCAGTGAGCTTTCAATAGTGAGCCAATGGGAAAAAGCCAGTCATCCTGGTACTGGAAACTACCAGGGCTTCTGACTCCGGCCCTCCCTCCACCCCTTTCTGGCCTTCCGGGATGGGCAGTTAGTTCAAGGACTGGTGAACTAAACGAACCAGTGGGAATAAGGAAGAATATTCTAGATATCTCACCACAGCCACAAACAGCCAGACATTGGTCTGGATCTGCTGCCAATTCTTTGATTAAGTGGTCCACAACGATAAGTCTGAGCATGGCACAGATATAACCTCATGGAGTAGGAATGCTTTAAAAAGAAAGTGCATCTGAGAAAACTGCTGAGAGATGCTGTCCATGAAACCTAGAATCTATGGCATTTGAATTTCTCCTGTCTGAGCTCAAGGTGAAAATCCCTCTAACAAGCAGATGGCTGATATTACTCAGTTTAGACTTTTTTTCATAGAAATTGCCCACAGGGTCTAGTCTGTGTCTGGTGAGCAGACTTCAGAGGGCACATGAACACTCTTTCGTCTTTCTCTGATATGCAGGCAGGGTCTGGGTGTGATGGAAGCTTAGCCTTATTTGTTTACCTCCTCCTTGACACGGAGAGTGCTGCAGTCTTCAGTCTACCTGCAGCTGTCACAGGAGAGACACAAATATATCCAGCTGCAGATCCAAATGATTGCACTGGATAATGTTTCACAGTGTGGGGGAGCAACAACAGCTGTGTGTGTGTGTGTGTGTGTGTGTGTGTGTGTGTGTGTGTGTGTGTGTGTGTGTGTGTGTGTGTGTGTATTGCATTTTTCTTGCAACATATTGCAATGGCGATATGATATCACTTGGATAGACAGCTTTGATACAAACAGCAATTACATGATTTCAAAAATACCTGATATTGGCAAGCTCACTATCCCAGACATGTGTGCTGAGGAAATTGCTCTGATTTGTGAAATTACTGTGATTTGTCAGAGCCTTTATTGCCAAAAATGACTGTTATAACTTCTTATTATGCTTGTTTTTATGATTACACAGTGGGTGGGCACATATAAAACATAAGAGGCCAGTTTTCCAGATATGACTTAAGCTAAGATTAGACTAAATACTAATGGTGAAGTCACCACCATGAAAGTCCTACTTACTCCAGACTTACTATGGGTTCGTGAAGCCTGCTAAAACTATAGAAGAGGTGGGCATCACCTTGGGGTCATACCCACCCTGAAGAAGTTCTGGAGCCTGATCTGTCCTCTGGCTCCCATTCTTCATCTGAGCTGCTCTCCGTGGCGTCTGAGTCCAGGACCTCCTGCACACTGCGCAACACTGCCTGGCCACACCGCGCTAACTTCTGCATGTCTCCGCTCAGCTGCGAATGCCAAGGGCTACCTCGCACTGGGGAATGTCTGTGGCCACCTCCGAAGGCTCTGCTACCCTCCTGTGTTGCTGTGGCGATGAAGGGAGCATCACCTGTTAGCCTGTTAGGTCCCCTGGTGAGCGGGGGAGGTCCGCACAAACGCTCCTGCCGGTCCTCGAGCCTCCCCCTGAGGCCTTCCAGCTGGCCGGCACAGTGGCGGAGCGTATGCTCTCCCAACAGCACATGCAGTCTCCGAGTTACACGGCTCACGCGGGCCTCCAGCGCAGCCTGCCGGCAGCCACAGTGCTCCGCCCTGGCCCTTGCTGTCTCCCGTGGTGACGACGACCCTGCTGGCCAGGACCAGGGCCACAGAAGGTGATGCGAGTGGCCGTCAGTCCCAGAGCGTTGGATTTCTGGTGGCCCTGTGGTGGGACGTGTGAGATGAGTGCCATCATCTGGAGAGCTGAGGACCTCCTGGCAGTAGGGGGCACTCAACCCGTGAACATCTGTCCTGGGACTACTGGGAAGTTCAGGGGCAGGGCTCTGGCAGGTCTCTGACACTGTTCTTCTGTCTTCTAAATGACCATCACAGGTGTATGTCTGAGGAAAAGGAGAATCCACGCAGTTTCTGGATACAGAAAGGAGCCCAAGCAGAGACCCAGGGCTCGACAGCAATGTGGACTTATAAGACTCCTTGTTACGGAACAGAGAAGGTAGGAGCATCTCCGTGAGCTCAAACGGGCTTTTGGAGTCGCAGGAGTCCAGAAATGGCAGGGAAGGGAGGTTTAGCCAAAGGTCGTGAGCGTAGTGTCCTCCCATTCCCAGACCTTTAGCCTGAGGCTCTATGTCCATACCGAGCAAAGCACTGCGGGAATCCATGTGTCTGCTTAAAACAGGAGTGGAAATGTGAATTCTGGCAGCTTTTTTGATGTCTTGCTGAGGGCTGGTGTCATTCCCGCCGAGCAAATCTTACGATAAAATGAGGCCAGTGGAGGCATGTCATTCAATATCTTGTACTGTTAGAGAGAATAAAACATATCAACTTTACGCCTTGTGGCATTTAGCCTACTTGGTGTATAACACGTTCAACAATTTGAAATCTGAGCCTGATGAGAGCTGAGTTTTAATGTTTTGTTTAGTTTATTCCATGAGGACATGTTGAGTCATGTATGCCCTTTAGCACAAATAAATTTACAGCCTTGAAAACTAACAGGGAAATCATGCATTTAACTTCATAAAGAAATCTTTCTCATCCATGGTGTTTAAAGATAAATTCTGGTCTTAAGTAGGTAATTTAATTTAACTTTGGTTTTAAGAGTAAATCTATTAATTTTCACATTTACCCCACTGCAAAGAGAAGACTTCACACAGTAACAAGGTACACAATACTTTCACATCAGTTATTCATTCTCTAATACCTGCAAGCCTACTTTTTTAGGGAGAAAAAAAAATGCAGGAATGAACAATGTGATAATTTTGTCATTTGAAACTCGAGTAGATTTTTAAATTAATCATATATATATATGTACACACACACACACACACACACACACACACACACACCACACACACCTTTTTTAAATAATCGCAACATCGGAAAGTCAATTTCTTAAATTGAGCACTAAAATGGAAAAAAAAAACAATTCAATGAATCCTAATTGTCGGGGGATTATCACTTCTTTACTTCTATGATGAAATGACCTAGCTAACGTTTATGTATGATAACTGAACAAATGAGGAAACTTTGCTATCTAAAATGAATGACTTTAGGCTGTCTGGTAATCTGGGTAACAGATCTGACAGCTAGGTGTGTCAGGGTTATCTAGGTTAAGTAATAAATTATTAAGATATTAATTTTAACTTTAAGATTTACTGTACATTGTAAGTCAGCTGGTAGCTACATTTGTAAACTAACCAGCTGGCTGTCAACTTTACTTCTTTAACCAAGATGGAGATTAAGTTAAATTACTTTACAGCAATCTCCCAAACGTCCAAAAAAAGTTAATTTAGACCGCTAACTAGCTGGTTAGTTAACTAGATTTAATTATGGAATATGTTATCATAGCTGGCTCGTCCTTAATGATCGCTTCGCTGAGACAACTCTAAGTGTAACGGATATCATAAAAATTAAAGACAACTACCTAATAAACCAGTTCAGCATGTTGACATAACACGCTATTTGTCCACCTGCCTCGAAAAATCGCTGATGTTTACCGTAACTCGCGGTAACGTCTTTTCTCCGGTCGACATTTAACACAGCAACGGCATGTGTTAAGCACTTTCTCTAAAGTAAAACGATGAAGATCTTACCAGAATCGCTGATTTTGCGAAGAGTAACGGATTCTTTTCAGAGTTCTCCTTCCTCCGCCCCGAGCCTGAGTTATGAAAGTGCCGTTAAACCGCTGCGCTCGATAGAACCCTCGAGGGCTCGCACGGGAGCCGCGGGAGCCGCGGGAGACCTCACGGTCAGCTTACGCGTCGTCACGCAGTTGACCAATGAAGATACGCTATTGGACAGTGGGAACGCCTACAAGACGCATATTCTCGGAATACAAATGTCACGCAAACCTCTAACCTCACATGTATTTGTAAATCTAACATTTTTAATCTAATTATAAAAATTGACATGAAATGTTGACTGCGGTAGGGAATATATTCATATGCTGCGGTAGTGAACATGTCCTTTATTCTCATTAACTAGACGAATCGCACGTTTTTAAAACAAATTGGAGGGTTACATACAAAGACTAAAGATAATTCTACACTTAAGACGATTTTCCCTCAGACACCACTATAATTTAAACCAATGTTTTCTTGGGACAACCTTTAGATTTTGTGACTGCCTTATTCTGCCATCCAGTGGCAAGTTAAGAGACGTCCACCTGTGATTTCCACGTGTTAAGTGTTGAGTTAGTTCAAAACAGAATGCACTTTTCAACTGTATACAAGCCACTTGTATATTACTCTTAGTGGGTCTTTGCAATTTTACATCAATAAAGTTGTAGCTAGGGATTTACAGAATGATCTACAGAATTAATCACTTAAAATGTTAAATCAAGTCTGTGGACACTTTCAGTCGTCATATTTAACTGCAAACGTGGAAATGTTTTGTCTTACAGAATAGACTATGTGTTATTGCTCCAGATATTCCTAGATCCATTTGCGACACAGTTTCCGCTTATCTAAATGTCTCCGTTAGCATATACACTTATCCACTGAACGGCTGTTCCTGCGCGTCCCTACGTGTCGTCTCCGCGGTGTCTGCGCGTCGAGTGCGTTGCGTGGAACGAGTAACTTATTAAAAGAGTCTTTGTAAAATTATTATTAATATAACATTTAGTACTCATTCGTTTTGTACAGTACGCATATGCAATGTCCACCTCACATCTAGGTCTGCACATATTAAGTTGATTACTTGTGAACATAGTAATAAATACGGCCGCAAGCGGCAATTACGGGTCCAAGCATTGTCTCGCAAGTCTCACACGAAGCAACGTGGACGCAGAAACTTCCCACCATGGACACATGTCATCCTGACTTTGTTCATTGTTTCCTGAAGATGCTGTGAAAAAGGTGGTTGAGATTAGACATCAGTGAAATAAAGTTTTCTGATGAACTGGAAATTTGAATAAGGTGCTTGCAAATTTAAGAAAAATGTACAGACTTAGACGAATATATGTAATTATTGCTATATCCCCTGCCCTCTATCCAGTCATTAAAGGTTTTAAAATGTATGCATTAGCGCTTTGCATATAATGTGGAAAGCTGGTGACTTTGAGTTTTTGAAGATGTTCTAAAATTGAACTGTTCAGTGCTGCCCAATTGTTTGTTGCACCACACTGCAAGTAGTGGATTCCTTAGAACTAGTGTTAATGTATGAAATTAACTTCCAGTAAAGGTTACAACTGGTTAGTTGCGACAGAACTGAGTAAAAGGCTATGTGCATGTGTATGGTTTAGTTTGATCTAGGGTATTTAAAAAAAAAAAAATTCATCACATTTGTGAGTTTTGTGAAAACATCCTCTCTTCACAGCATTTTAAAGACAAGTCAAGGTGTTTACAATGCACAAATGGGCATGTTGTAAAGGTTTAATGGTGGTGAATTTCTGAGTTCAGTTTCTGGTGATGGTATACAAAGATAAGAACTGTACTGTGTTGCTGTAATAGCTTGCATTGATTATATGATAACATGACTTCAAGTACACTTGTGTAGGCCTGTTTACTCTGATGTTCTATATAATATTTAATTAAACTTAACTAATTGTTACACTGTATCGTATATTTTCATACAAAACAGAGTGTTGGAGGCAACACTCTGAAGAGTGAACGAGAGTGACATAAATGTGACATAGCTATTGTAGTAAGTGGTCACCTTGCCTAGATGTTTGAATATCCACCAGCTTGTCAATTTGCCACAAAACAGCTTTGTTCTTTTCAATTACTGGTAAGATACTGCATTCCAGTAATTGTTATTTTGAATAATATTGATACATATCAAGCCCACTTCAAATTAAAGTATTAGGAAGTATTGTGTTAAGTTTAGTTGTGAGTGAATTAACTGAGTGTATATGTATATGTTAAGACTGAATATAGTTATAGTTATATGTTATAGACTCTGTGACCACACACATTGGAAAGATGATAAATAAGTAAGAAGCCAAATTTAAGTTTGATTGTGTGTGTTTGTTTGAGAGACACAGAGACAGTGTTTAGGAAAGCCACAGAGGTGTGTATGGGCATGTGTGATGCAGTGTTTAGGTGAAATCTAATTTCTAAGCACTGTAATTGCTTGGACCCTAAAAACCAAAAGTGTTCCATCCACTAGAAGGCAAGCTACTCTCAGGGTCATTAGTCCCAAGTAGTTGCACAACTTGAATGCATTTACTGGTACATATCCATGATGATTAAATCTCTGCAAAAAATAAATGACTCGACTTCCACATTTAAGAATTATTGTGCTGCCTGAAATTTTTATTGTGTAACTAGTGAGTCCATTTCCCAGACAGATTTTAAACCTAAGTCTAATTTCTGAAGGTGATTCACTTTTGACTTTGCAGTCCAGGACTAGGTTTATTTTAAGTGAATGAAACTGACCCACAATGTGAATCCATTCATTATGCACTTTATGCACTGAAAGTGATATTTTGATTGACGTTCGTCATGTGGCATCAAGTGGCATCATGTGGCAATGGTTGTGTATGGTTTGGGTTTTTTGCGTAGGTCACGGATGTCCACATACAGAGCCTCTACTTGACATTCCACTACTCCAGTCCACCTCCACCGGGAGACGAGGCTCATTACCTAGAGCTTTCTTCATTTCCTCCTTGGAACTGGAAGCATCAGTGTTTGGGTCATTCTCACGATGATCTCCACTGCCTTTCTCTACTCAGAGTTCAGCTGAATTTGTAGAAATGGCAGAGATTGGAACTGTATGGTGTGACTGGATAAATAAGGCTGACGATTGAAATGTATATTTTACAGATTTGGAAAACCTGTAATGAAGTAGTTCTGATTGTACTTTTGGTATGTTCTATGATACCAGTGCCATAACTTTCAATTCCGGTTTGTTTCATTACTAAGGATGAGTTTGGAAATAATGTCTCTCGTCAATCTTTCTTCATTTCCTTAGGTATACTGGGAACATCGCAAGGAGGGTAACGGAGGTCCTCATCTTGCAAGTGTTCACCCAGACTGGCCCCCTGCAAGAGCTGTAAAATGATCATTGATGTGAGAAGATGAGCATGTTGTCCAATGGAAATGCATTATCCTAGCTACTTTAACAGATGGAAGCAGGCTTTTGCCGGCAGGCACATGCGGGTGAAGGAGACGTCTGACGCAGCATGGCTGTTTTTTTTTACAGACAGCAGGAAATGACCCTGGCTGCTTTTGTGGAGTTCCATGAGCACATGCACACTGGCACTGCACTCGCTGCCATAGATGGAAGGAAAATATTAGGCAAAGTAAGACAAGCCTAGAAAAGTAAACTTTGGGACAATAATTTAGATTTGCTTCAGAGCTGGTTTACAGCTGAATCTTCGCCCCACAAGTAAATAATATTAATTGTTTTATTTTATAAAATACTTTTTTTCCCCCTTCAATGGGTAAGTTATGTGCATTTAATTTGTATTAAATGCTCCATTTGACTTTGCAGCAATCCATCTCTCACTAGTGTATGTGAGCTCTTGAGATGATCCTGCAGACACTCAGAAATCAGTTTAACTTGGCACAAGCAATGGGGAAGCCAGAACCATTCCTTCAGCCCTCTGTGACTGTAGCAACCATCTTATTACTTACTACCTCACAAGTAGCTGTTTTTGCTCCTGTTTTGGTAATGTCGCCTCACATTCATTAATGGAATCCATTGTCACGCTATCATTGTTGGTACTGGTAAAGGCTTGCAGAGCATTTCTGACAGTCATATTGTGATGCGGCACTTGTTTTCATAGCGCGGCACCATTGGGTGTGTTCACTTGGTTAATACACCTTTATTGAATACACATTTCTTTAATACACAGTAAATTTTGTTTAGAGCTGTAGAGCAGGACAGGATATCTAGTTTCATAGGCTGGGCTTTCTCTTCAAGCACATTAGCCACTAGAGTTCTCTGTCTCTAGATCTGCATATCTGATTGTCACTGTGTTCCTCTTTTCTCTGCTCCAGCTGATGAAACAGACATTCTCTCCATTCAGGCAGATCATGGAGATTGGAGTTTTCCCAGATAAAAGCTATTCATTTGTGAGGTGCGTTGTACCGAGAGATGTTGAAGACAAATCTAGGACAGTTGTGCTGAAAGTATCTCAATACCTAACAGGTGTGATTTAACTGACTTAACTGTATTCTGCAATTGCCATCATGTATACTGTAATTACCATTTATATTGCAACATATTGTGATTACAATATGCCTGTTCCTAGATCAAACTACACTGGAGTCTTTGTGATGTGAGTTAAAGATTGATTAGGGATGTTTTGACCAAAAATGACTTGCATTGGTTAGATCAAGTACAAGCTGTGATATTATTGAACGTTCATACAACCCTCATCAGGAACGTCTGAGACTTGCTGTAGCCTGAGATTAATGGTGAAATAACAGCAGGAGCCTGTGACATCAGTGCTGCAAAGACTACAAACAGTAGAACAGCTCTGCCGGCTGGAAGAAGAGCCACGCTTGGCTGTGGTTTTGACAAACCATTTAAAATGGACTAACTGTACAGATGACTGCAACATCTCGATAACAACCAAAAACATGAAGTGAAGGGAATTGTCCGGCACGTAGCAACGTGGGTTTGAGGTCGTCTTCATCCTCAGGCAGGTTCGACTCTCATGAGGCCGCGGCTGACACCATCGTGTCGGTGAACGGCACACATATTGAAGGCTACATGATGAAATGCTACCAGGGCAAAGAAACCGCTGATGTGAAGTCCATGCAGCAGATGCCCATGTCTCAGGTACTACCTCGGCGGGCCACACACACACACACACACACACACACACACACACACAGACACACACACACACACACACACACACACACACACACACACACACACACACACACACACACACACACAAGCACAAGCTCCCTCGAATTTCTGAGCAAAACTCTCAGAAATTCAGCTTGAACAGTAGATCAATTTTCAATTCAGGTGTGGTATGTAAGCATTCGACCTGGCAGTGCTGACCATCTGCGCTGTTCATGTGCTTCTTGCTCTAACAGGTCTGACCAAGGCCCTGGCAGTTAGCTGATGGGTAAAGTCTGTGCACTGCTCCATGAGTCCCAGCACAGTGTTTCCCATTATGCTTTGTGGTGTGTAACCATGAACTCTTCAGTGACCTATGTGCTTGTCTTTCTGTGGCTTTAGGAGATGCTGTGCTAACTTATGGAGTGTATGGACAGGCCTGGAACCAGGAGGACTATAAATAAGTAGAAACATGGGTACCCCTCTGCCACCTCCACAGTGCAACCATTATACTTGCTCCACTAAGGCAAATGTCTTGCGGAATGTACCATTATGCAAATGAGGAGGGGGTGTGAAAGGACTACATTCAACCCAGAGTACAGTATATTCAGATCAATAACCTGTCCTTGCCAATTATTTTTTTTTCTTCCATCAATACAGGTTCTTTGTTCTCTTTTAAAGTGAAGTTGTTAGTCTTTTTAAAAACAAATAGAAAAATAAAACTTTTTTTTGTTTGGCAATGGAACTAATATTGGTATTTGAGGTAGTCTCGCTGCCTAACAGGACTGTTTTCATGTATAAAGCAATGCTTTCTTTTGTATGACTTTTTGTTGTTTGTTTTACACCCTTTATTATAAAACCTTCACTTCTGTAGAGCTATTTATTTATTTATTTTTATTTTTTTTCTTTGATGTGGTTTCACTTGTTCCTATCAGTGAGGTTTTCAGGAATTTATTCCTTTGGTGTTCATTCCTTTGCTATTCACTCACTAGACTCTGCGATGCAGGTGAGAGGATGTGTGTCATCAAACAGTTTGCTGTGTTTTGGAATGTTTGTTTTTAAAACAATGCAGCCATGGCAACGAGCTAAGCATGATGCCAGAAATATTCTAGAACATTTTAAAACTGGACTATCTCACAGGTGAACTCCAAAAACCAGTGTGTTATTTTTCTTGAAATGACGGCGACGGCAAAGCTATGTGCCATTCTGGATCAGAGCAGTAGGGGGAAGCGCTAAGAAGCCTCAGTGATGGGAGTGGAACGTGCAGCCAGCCCTGCCTAATCCCATCTGTCCCAGGCTTGCCTGTACCATGAGCAGCACCTCGACTGGCTCTTCTTCTCTGTCATAGGAGGATTCATGAAGCTGGTCATGTGGAGGTTTGGACACAAAGCCCTCAGCCGTATACATGTCCTTTGAAGACAAACCTGGGTGCAGCCACAGGTAAGGGGTAAGTTGGAGATGATTACAAAAGCTAGAGAAAGCAAGAGATAGCTAGAGATAGATATAGATAGACCAAAAGATAGAACAAAAGATAGATAGATAGATAGATAGATAGATAGATAGATAGATAGATAGATAGATAGATAGATAGATAGATAGATAGATAGATAGAAATAGACAGAAATAGACAGAAATAGATAGATAGATAGATAGATAGATAGATAGATAGATAGATAGATAGATAGATAGATAGATAGATAGATAGATAGAAATAGACAGAAATAGACAGAAATAGATAGATAGATAGATAGATAG
>NC_137500.1:31810000-31817500 GCF_041902795.1 Electrophorus electricus
AGTAAATGGAAAGAATGCTTTGAAGTGAGGAGGTTATTTGATCTGTGGAAACCCTCCCAGAGAGGCTCAGTGGAAGCCCACTGCCACCCAATCTGGCTTTTTTCAATCAATACACCTGCTTTCTCTGAGAACCTGGTGTAGAAATGGGTCCACAGGTAGCCCTTTTCCACCAATGAGGAACCAGAACCATTCCGGGTGGCACGCCTAATGTAGAACCAAAATAAACAGGTTCCGGAACCCGAAGAGGTTTTGCGCAGCAGAGCTGGACGGGATGAAGAGGTTTTGCGCAGCAGAGCTGGACGGGATGAAGAGGTTTTGCGCAGCAGAGCTGGACGGGATGAAGAGGTTTTGCGCAGCAGAGCTGGACGGGGTGAAGAGGTTTTGCGCAGCAGAGCTGGACGGAATGAAGAGGTTTCGCGCAGCAGAGCTGGACGGAATGAAGAGCTTTCGCGCAGCAGAGCTGGACGGGGTGAAGAGGTTTTGCGCAGCAGAGCTGGACGGGGTGAAGAGGTTTTGCGCAGCAGAGCTGGATGGGGTGAAGAGTTTTCGCGCAGCAGAGCTGGACGGGGTGAAGAGTTTTCGCGCAACAGAGCTGGACGGGGTGAAGAGTTTTCGCGCAGCGGAGCTGAACAGAGCAATTTTTCCAGCGCATTTTGTTGTGCTCAATGTATTAACAGACTAGAAAACCAGAAGACTGGAGTGAACTCAGTTACAGCAACGATGGAAGCTAATGCTGCATCTCCGTGCACATCGGCCTTTAATGACGATAGGTTGATTACGTTAAACGTAGCCTACATGTAGTGTTATTACTAATCTATTTAATAATATTAATAATGTTCTATTTGTTATATTCACGTTGTTCGTTATGTCATTATTTCATTATCTATCCGTTTCTTATCACCAGTAGCTGATCCATGCTTGCCTTTTGGATAAAAACAAACATCTGTAACAACAGCGCAAACACTCGGGTATTCTATGTGCTGCGCCATCTTGGTACTGCTATTTACTTTGGTTGTGCCATGCCCACCGTTCATGACGCATTCCTGGTTCCAATAAAGATTGGTGCAAATGCAGGCTGGTTCTCAGAATAGTGAATAGGTTTGTGTTTGTGTGTGTGTGTATGTGTGTGTGTGTGTGTGCATGAATTTCACCCCAGAGAAGCTCATTTAGGTTAAACAACTCAAAGTTATTATCATTTAGAGCAGAGATTACTAACACTGAGGGCTGAAAACAGCACAGTCCAGTCGTAAGGTGAAGAAAACAGCCTGTAAAAGAGTGTGTATGTGTGTGTGTGTGTGTGAGGAGAAAGATAGAGAAGAGTGTGTATGAGTGAGAGAGAGAGCGAGAGCATGCGAGAGAGAGAGAGAGAGAGAGAGAGCGAGAGAAAGAGAGAGGGAGACAGCATGCCAGTGCTTGGGTTTCTACTGCTGTCCCAGTTCTCTGTAATGGTGTGATCAGACCGTGCAGCCTGTGCTATTTGGAGCTTGTTCATCAGACTGCACTATCAGACTACAGAGTCTTACAGGTGAGTGTGAGCACATGCTCCCCTTTAAACGCACCCCTTCTCCATCCATCCTATCTGCTGTCCCGTTTTGTGGGAGGCCAGCTATCCACAGCCTTACACACTGCAGTCATGTCCACCTACAAGATGAGAGGAAGGACCTCAGAGTTATGAGGATGTCAGAGCTGCTCTGATGTTTCCATAGACAGGTTCCCAATGGAGCTGTGAAACCACTGAAGATACAAAACACACACCTGTTACTGAAGATACACTCACAAAACACATACACACGTGACTGTAGATACACTCACAAAACACACACACACACCTGTGACTTAACATACTCACAAAACACACACACACACACGTGTCTGAAGATGCACTCACAACACACACACACACACCTGTGACTAAAGATACACATACACACACACACACACACACACACACACGTCTGAAGATACACTCAACACGCACACACGTGAATGAAGATACAAAACAGACACGCGCGCGCACGCACACACACACGCACACACACGCACATACCTGTGACCAAAGATACATTCACAAAACAGGTTCATGTTATATGTTATACACGTAAAGGTCCATATTATGTTTTAGCAATCTCCCTCTCTCTCTCTCTCTCTCTCTGTCCCCCGTCCATCTCTCTCTCCCTCTCTCTCCCTCCCTCAATCACCGTTACTTGCTCTCTAGTTTTCTTTGTCTCCACAGTAACCATCTCCTGTAGATGCTGTCATTTTCATGTCATACACACGTGACTGAAGATACTTACAAAACACACACACACACACACACACACACCCGTGGCTGAAGATACTCATAAAACACACATGTATGACTGTAGATACTCACAAAACACACACACACACACGTGACTGTAGATACACTAACAAAACACGCACACCTGTGACTGAAGATACTCACAAAACAGGTTCATGTTATACATGTAAAGGTCCATGTTATGTTTTAGCAATCTCTCTCTCCCTCTCTCTCTTACCCCTTCCGTCTCCCTCTTTCTCCCTCTCTCTCTCTCCCTCCCTCCCTCCCTCCATCACCGTTACTCGCTCTCTAGTTTTCTTTGTCTCCACAGTAACCATCTCCTGTAGATACAGGAACTATGGGAACAGCAAGCGGCTTGGACCACGTTCAGGTCAGCCAAATGAATGAACCTAATCCCATCATACAGAAGCAGAACTGTGTAATTCATTAATCCCTGGATGAGCAGAAGGGTAACCAAGGTAACCATGCCTGTCACCCTTATCCTTCTGGCTGTGCAATCCACTACCCACCTGCCTACAGTTCCCAGCATGCCACTGGTCTGAGCTCTGTATCAGCAACACACCCAAAGGCTGTGTCTTACCAGTGTTTGTCTGAGAATGTGTGTAGTGCTGTTGACTGGACACGCTTCATATGTTTTTGTTTGTTGTTGTCTGGGTGGCTGAAAGGCTGGAAAACTAGCTCATGAATGTTTGCTAATGCATGCATTTTTATTTCAAGGAAATACACATATTCATTGTGCAGAGAGAAAAACAAATCTCTAAACACATTCTTGTTCCAAAATACATTTTCATGCTGAGGGCTTTGTTTGTATGGACATTAATGGAGCTGAATGTAACCAGTAGATGTTAATAGTCACCTACTGTGAATAAAAGTGTTCCAGCTGTGAACCTTAAAAAACAGATGGTGAAATGTGCAACCTGTATTTCATCATTAACACGTGACTTCTGATAGCCTGCTTCCATTGATATGGCAGGTGTGCTTTATTGATAATACTGTTAATTGGTAATGCTGTTGGTAATTACTACTTGGAGATATTTCATCGAATTACTTAGTTGATTTGATGCGCACGTGCGGATATTCCACAGTTCCTCTGAAATCTTTACTGTTATTTGGTGGAAAAGTGAATATGAAGTCAAATCCGACGATTCTCTCATCACAATATTATACCATCAATAATCCCACGATTTCTTATTTTACCTTCACGAATCGTCACAAATGATATTCCCCTTTCTTTCGAAATCACAAAATGTAATAACACACGTCCATTGGCCTACTTTTCGTCCTTCCCAAGCCAATCGAGATTTTGCAGGCAAGTCTCCTCACGCGTTCGGTCGCGGAATTGATCGCACTGTCTGACCCGTGATCGCACGTGATTAAAACGTTTTAGCTGCGTCATCTGCTTGCTGATCGCGCTCGTCGCCCGCCAGCACGAGGGGAGTGGCAGAGCTTCGCCTTAACCGGCGCGCTCAAATAACACCCATCTGCCTAATTAATACGACAGACAGGACTCGCGCGGTTAGGCCCTCAGTGGTAAGGGGATGTGACAGGGTCTTATTTCAGAGCCACTACAGTAATCTGGGTATGGATTTCATTAGTTTCACATAATATCGGTAACGACTTGGAACAGAACGTTTAATCCATTTATGATGAAGCGGCGTGATAGATGATCTCGCCTGATCGGCGTGCTCGTAAATCACACCGGCGACCGAGACACGACGACGCTTACGGCGGCTCCTTCTCAGCGACCCTGAAAACAAGCCCCTTCATCGTAAATTACATTTAACGCCTTCACAAGCGACACTGCCGCCGTCCTCCAGCGTCCAGGCAGTACAGTCTGTAGCAGGGCTTAGACGCTACAAGAAGAGAGGTGTGTCGCGCTCCGGGCTGTGATACGGCAGCAAAGGGACGCACTACACATATATGTTCAAACCGAGCTCGCGGAATACCACAGAAAGCGATTACAAACCTGGAACGCTGCAGCCTTCAACACACTAAACATAAGCGTGCACCTGAGGTATCAATCATCCGCGTAAATTGCAACATCTTAGATTAACCCGGAGGCTTTACAAAGCTATCCGCGCTCATGCGTAGAGGCTTCAGTTAGGCCCGCCGCGTGCAGCCTCGAGCCTGAAAAAGCACCGCACGCTCCGCTCACCACAGCTCCCCCTGAACGTGTCTCAGACACCGCGCGCATTGCTCTGTATGCTTTTGCGTAGCTTGGTGTGATGGGAGAGGACCGGACGTCTAATGGAAGGTGACACCCTGCTCAAACACCAGGCCCGGCCACAGCTGGTAAGTGCGCGCGCTGTGCTGTTGGCCGGTGTCCAGCATGGGGTCTAATTATCTCCGAGCGCACGCGGTTAGTGCGGAATAATCACACCCTGTCCGCTAACCGACAGCGCCATGCGGGATATCGCCTGGGCCTCTCAAAGTGCAATGTGTGTGTTCCTAATTACATGGATGGAGTTGACACACACACAAACGTGCCATGGGAGAAGTGGGACACAAAAGCTTGGCTCAAACACACTCTGCAGAGATTGTTTTTTTTCCTGTTATGATTTTTTCTGTTCTGCTCTCTGCAGACAGAGTTTGCGTTGAACACATCTGGAGTACTGTATGCTTAGATCATGGATGGCCAGAAAACTCATAAAAGATTTTTGTTTTGTACAAAAATTTCTTTTGAATCTAATATGCTTCCCTGAGGATTTGATTCTTTCTATAACTAATTTGTCAGTATGATCCTGTGTGTGTATGCGCATAGTGCAGTATATCATGATTATTCTAATAGTAACAGTGTTACACCCACAGCTGTCAGCCCACCCCTTCAGATGCATGCTGGTATTGGTCATGTGACTGACTGTTCCCCGAAGCCTCTGCGCTGCCTCAATCTGAAAGGGGTCTTACATACAGAAACACTTTCTAAAGGAATCAGATCTGAAGGTTTGTAGGCGTATTTGACACAGAACCCAAACGCTGTGACTCATTCCTGAACACCAAGAAGAAATCAATGATGGGAGTAATGGGGGAAAAACAGAGACTAATTCTGATGGGTCTGTACTGGGTCTGTACTGGGTCTGTACTGCCGGGTAGAGCTGTAATCTGGGTTTAAGCAGGACACTGCTTTAGAGCAGCTGGCTTGCCCGACACTGCGGAAGCTTCTGACGTATGTGTGTGCTCAAACACGCTGGCTGTGAGAACGCACCCAGGACGCGGCTTACCGCGCGGCGACCTGTCGGAACGGCATGCTCGCATGCGGGTCGTTATCTCCCGAAGAACAAAAGAGCAGAAGCACACGCAAGGGGGGGGGTGGGGGCCTTTCCCCGGCTCTCCCGAGACAATGTTCCAAGTTATGTCTACCGAGACGCTGCTGCCTTCACAGCATGGACGTGAAACGGTGCCACTGAGGACTCTGCCCCTGTTCGAACTGTAAACAGTGTGGTATATTTGAAAAGTAAATCGGTGGATAAAATATGAGGTATTTGTAAAACAACTGCTGCTGATCGCAAAATCTGGCTGTACTGAGAAAGGCTAGGGGAGAGAGGCAGGAAATGGAGGAAGGCAGGAGAGAGAGGAGGAGGCGAGAGAGAGAGAGAGAGAGGAGGGAGAGAGAGGAGGAGGCGAGAGAGAGAGAGAGAGAGAGAGAGAGAGAGAGGAGGGAGAGAGGGAGAGAGAGAGAGAGAGAGAGAGAGGAGGCGAGAGAGGGAGAGAGAGGGAGAGAGAGAGAGAGAGGGAGAGAGAGAGAGAGAGAGAGAGAGAGGGAGAGAGGAGGGAGGCACTGGATCTGCTGTAGCAGAACTATTTCTCCTCATGAGCACCTGGGGCGAATCCAGTATCTGGGTAGAGGAAGAGCTCTGAGTACGTAAGATGCCAGTGAGCACCCAGAGAGATTATGGAAAACTGTGAATGTGCATGCAGGGAAGGGGAGAGAGAGAGAGAGTGCGTGAGTGAGAGAGTGTGTGTATCTCTCTCAGGTTCACTCTCTTCACCACTCAAAGCAGACTTGATGCTACACCTGCCCAATCACATTACAGTTGCACTTCGTTCCTTACACCTGCCAAGCACAAGGCCCAAATATTTTGTTCTTCATTATATTGTATTCACTTAAAAATGCTTCAGTGCACCTTCTGGGTTTAGCATCCCCCGGCTGTAACACGCGTGATCCCAGCCAGTACCCTCTGCTCCAGCTACCAAGTGGAATCTGATGTGTTAGAACAGAAGATAACACTAAACTGGGCTTATTTTGTCCCTGCGGACCTTCAGCTCAGTACCGACAGGATTCTGCGAATCCTGAGAGCCGGCTTCCTGTTTAACGAGGCCGTCATGTCAGGACATCTGCCGCCACATAGGAGCCCCGAAGCAACCCTGGGGTTTGGTGTCCCCCTCGTGGGCATCACTACAGGGGTCTGGGAGAAAACAGGGACCTTACAGATCAGGTGTCAGCCTCAGCTCGTAAAGACTCTCAGGACTGCAGAGGTTGGCGGGTCCTCAGCTCAGTTGCAGGGATTTTAGCTGTAGACCTCAGCCCCCTCTGCTCTGCCGCAGTCACGGAAGCCTGCGCTGGGAAGCGAGGATCCCGGCTCGGACATACCCACCTCAAGTCCTGGAGATGTGAGAAACTGGTGAAACAAACCAGCTGACTCCTGGAGAAACAAACCGGACGACGATTTGACACTGAACGTGAGGTCACGCAGTTCAGGCCTCGAATCCAAAATCCGGTCCTGGATTTTGTGACGACTGTAGTCAGGCCCAGTGTTTCCAACTGGAATGGTGCAGAGAAACATCCTGTTACTCAGACGCTGCTGAATGAGGGCCTTTTTTTCAGCCGTCTCTTTGAACAATGCTCTCCTGTTCTCAGTCGTGCCGGGGGCGACCTGCCGAGAACGCGTACACAGTGGTCTGGGTCGTAGCCTTCCGGCTCCTTCATTTCAGACTTCTCTAGCAGACACACGGCCAGGCCAGTTGGGGGAGCGCTTTTCTCAGCAGCAAGCCTGTGTGTCATCTAGCCCATCACATCTGGCTCCTTGCGGAACGCCACGTGTATGCAGAAGCTTATACGTGAGATCCATGCTCCAAACATAACAGCTCCAAAACAAGTGTGGTAATTGTTGCCTATGGTATATTAGGTAACACTGCATTGGGGCATTGGTGGCTCAGTGGTTAAAGTACTTGACTAGTAATCAGAAGGTTGCCAGTTCAAG
>NC_137500.1:31822500-31847500 GCF_041902795.1 Electrophorus electricus
TGCTTTTCTCCCTTCCAAGTAACTTGGGACACACCGTTTAGATCTTGATTTGTGAGAAGGGTCCCTTCAAGTTTGGTCCTGTGCAGTAGAACTATGGCAGACCACACACTCTCTATGATTACAGAGCACAGTTCATTCTGCCCCTCACAGGAGCCATGGGCTCGTCCCTGTAGTGCTGTGGGGTTGTGCTTCACCGTCCTGCACGGAGTCTCACTAAAATCCCCTCGCGAGTGTGAACTCTCAGCCTTGTCTCAGCACAGGGAACAGGCTGCTAGACACTGGGAAAGAAAAATACAACGCTCTGAGCTATTAGCTCACACACCTTATACATCTCCCTCTCACTTAGCATCCATTACTGCCTTCAGGCACTTTCACAGCTGCACTCTGTGTGTGTGTGTGTCCTGATGCAAACCCAGTGAGCACAGAAAAGGGAGGAAACAGAGAAAGTCAATATTTTTTACTGTGTGGTATAGGGAAGGGAATGAGGTGGGTTTGTGTGTGTATTGTGTAGATAGAGAGAGGTAGTGTTCAATTGCACAGTGGAAGGAGTTTGAATGTAATCATGCAATCAAAATCAAGCATTTCAAGTGCACCTCTCTCTCTCTCTCTCTCCCCCTCACACACACACACACACACACACGCGTGCACACACAAGCACTTGTGGCCTAATGTAGTTCTCGCAGTCTTGCTCATACAGCTGTCAGAGCTGAGTGTAGAAGTCAAGCATAGCAATAATGTCCCACATGAGTAATGGAGGCAGTGCACAGACACACAGCACGTCTGTGTGAACAGCCCCATGTTGCATTGCACACAGTACACAGAGCTGAACTCAGGTCACTACAGACTGTAGATGCAACGTTTGTACTCGCTGGAACTCGGCATATTATGGCCGAATGGGATATTTGAGATCCATAGTTACAATATGTAGTCATGGATGTCAAAGGATCTGAACTCACTCACACACACACCCTTTTACAAACAATTTGACTTTCCTCACTAGAGGCACTAATTGATTTATGCCTTATTGTTACGCTCAAAATGGCAATCTGGGTCACATTTCATTAGGCGGGTATTGCTGAATTAATTCACTTTGTTCATATTCTGAGTGGGTCTAATTAGGCTGGGGTCAGGTTTGATTTGGACGCCAGCCAGACACCCCGATCTCTCCGCCACTGGGCTGCAGCGTGGACGTGTGATTCCCATGTGGCCCCTGGGCTGCAGCGCGGACGTGTAATTCCCATGTGGCCCCTGGGCTGCAGCGCGGACGTGTAATTCCCATGTGGCCCCTGGGCTGCAGCGCGGACGTGTAATTCCCATGTGGCCCCTGGGCTGCAGCGCGGACGTGTAATTCCCATGTGGCCCCTGGGCTGCAGCCCCTATACAGCAAATCCCTACATCATAAACCCCTATATAACAAAACCCCTATACAGCAAACCCCTACATCATAAACCCCTATATAACAAAACCCCTATACAGCAAACCCCTACATCATAAACCCCTATATAACAAAACCCCTATACAGCAAACCTCTACATCATAAACCCCTATATAACAAAACCCCTATACAGCAAACCTCTACATCATAAACCCCTATATAACAAAACCCCTATACAGCAAACCCCTATATAATAACAAAACTCCATATAACAAAACTCCTATGTAACAAAACACTTATATTTCAAAAACCCTTATCAATTTCCACATGGCTGTGAGAGAGAGAATGGGTCAGGGAGAGAGAGCCAAGTATGAATCAATTATAAATCTCTGAGAATTAACTGCAGCGTCTCCCCTGAGCTCCAGCACTGAAGTAAAGTTGCTCCAGCAGAGAACAGCGGTTATCAGCAGGACGTATGGCATGTCGTCACTGCCCAGGTGAGGACATACAGCAAGACATCCATTTGTGATTAAAGGATGTTTTTTGTTAATAGTTAATAAAGTTTTAAATAACTTAGTTCCTTAGAAATAGAATCTCTCCTCTGGAAATAGAAGCTTGTTTAGAAATAGAATCTTTAGTATTATTCCTATTCTCATTGCTATGAGAATGTTACCTGCCTTGACAATACTGTGATATGGCAGTAAAGCACTGAACCGAATCAATCTGTGAGAGACAAAGAGCGAAGAAGTGAGAAAAAGAAGCAGAGAGAGGAAGAAAGAGCGAAAGAGGGAGGGAGAGAGAAGAGGGGACACAGGAACAGCAGGAGACTGAGAATAAAGAGGCCTCAGACTGCGGCTCCGAGCAGATCGTGCCTCTCTCTGGTGGGACAGAGCCTCGGTTCTGCTGAGCTGGGTGAGACCGCCGCACCACACTACGCCATCCTCCGCCTTCTGACTAGCAGCAGCGAGGGCCCAAAGCCCGCCAGCCTCCACCCCCCACCCCCCCCCCCTCTCTCTCGTGTGCATCTGTGACTGAGCTGAGACCCACGGTGGGAAGGAGCAGTCACTGACACTGATGTTACACACTGGTCACACAGGTGACTCACACACTGGCCTCAGCTGAACCAGCTGCTCAGCCAGCCACAGGGCAGCGATATGGCCCCGGGCCCCTGCGGCCTGGAGCGGGAGAGATGAGAATGGCTGTTCTCGCCGCGGGTCTTCCGTTAGAGTTCAGCTGTTACACACACTCGACATGGTTTATAATCAGGGTCGATAACAGGAATCTCTGCCTGAACAATACATATACAATTACATTTACAATTACAATTACAATTACATTTACAATTACAATCACCTTTATATTTAAGACAAAAGACCTGCACAATAGATAATTCCAGTCATTATAATATAACACTGCATAAGACTGTGGCTGTAATACATTTCAGTTGCAAAATGTAGTAACATTATGGTATATTTTGTTATTAGAGGGAGAGTGACTCCAATCCATGGTCCAATCCAACACATTCTGAGCTGATATGAGGCACACTCACTCACTCACACTACAGCCCCTCAAAAATAAAGAGAGAGCAAGAAAGAAAAATGGAGGTCAGATCCAACCTTGTCATTGAGATGGAACTTCTGCTCATGGCCATTGCACTGTCCTGCGCAGAACTGCAGTTTAGCCCAAAACACCTACACTGGCCCAGGGGCCATTTCCCATCACATGACCTACCCCTCACCTTAACCAATCGCACCCTACACATAACCTACCCCTCACCTTAACCAATCATACCCTACACATAACCTACCCCTCACCTTAACCAATCACACCCTACACATAACCTACCCCTCACCTTAACCAATCATACCCTACACATAACCTACCCCTCACCTTAACCAAACATACCCTACACATAACCTACCCCTCACCTTAACCCATCGCACCCTACACATAAAATACCCCTCACCTTAACCAATCATACCCTACACATAACCTACCCCTCACCTTAACCAATCATACCCTACACATAACCTACCCCTCACCTTAACCAATCGCACCCTACACATAACCTACCCCTCACCTTAACCAATCGCACCCTACACATAACCTACCCCTCACCTTAACCAATCGCACCCTACACATAACCTACCCCTCACCTTAACCAATCATACCCTACACATAACCTACCCCTAACCTTAACCAATCATACCCTACACATAAACTACCCCTCACCTTAACCAATCATACCCTACACATAACCTACTCCTCACCTTAACCAATCATACCCTACACATAAACTACCCCTCACCTTAACCAATCATACCCTACACATAACCTACCCCTCACCTTAACCAATCATACCCTACACATAACCTACCCCTCACCTTAACCAATCATACCCTACACATAAACTACCCCTCACCTTAACCAATCATACCCTACACATAAACTACCCCTCACCTTAACCAATCATACCCGACACAGAACCTACCCCTCACCTTAACCAATCGCACTCTCCACTCTTTCCATGATGTTATCCAGATTTCCTTCCTTCCTTTCCTGCTCAGTGTGAGTCACCCCCTCCCCCCACGTAATTCATCGACTGCACTTGCCTCCCCCAGAGTCATGCCCCCGTGTCTTCCCTGTAGCGGCTGTGGGAAGGAGTCGCGGTGATTAATAAATTGGACCGTCTGGTTGATCCGCGTGGTGGCGTGGGAGCAGGGGTCTGTCCAGCTGACAGATCAGCCATCCGTCACAGCCACTACGACCCCCCTCTCTCCTCCCTATCCGCTCGAATTTCCGGCAGTGTCCCCTGGTTCGGACCTGCTCCCACGCGGACTGGCTCATCCGAAAAAAGCCCCGCTGGGACGCGCAGCACGAACAGAACATCTGCAGGAAGTAAAAGACAGGAAACAGTTCTTGCCGCAGAGGGTTGCTGAGAGTGGCCGGTCCTGTGAGCACTCCAGCAGGCGACCCTGACTGGCGTCAGGGCTGCCAATATAGAGAGGAAAGGGTCACCATGGTGACAGCCCTCTGTGAGCTCATCACCCTCAATCAGTGCAATTAGGTGAAGCACCGGCACTCAGAGACGACAGGGAGGGGTGAAGAGAAAATACATGGAAAGAGGAATGCAGAGACCGGGAGAACGAGATCAACAGCAGGAAATACGGAAAGAGCAAACAAGACCGCACAAAAGTCACATAAATGTGTTTGATAACTGAAGGAAGTTGCGGAGGAGATGTTGGGCCGATCGCCCCTCCCCCTGCCCTGTGAGCACACACAGACAGCCTGCTGTATCGCCCGTCAGCACGCCATCTGTGTGAGGCTTACAGTTTCCACCATGCAGATCAAACGAATAAATGACATAACCAGCACTGATTCGTTGGCGGAGCCCTTTTTCCAGGCTCCGGACCTCCGCACAGGAGCTTTCCTAGACTACACCAGACAGGGAACATAGCAGAAGCGACCAAATCAAAGGTGCAAGGTCACCTGAGAAAGGCTGAGCTATGTGCGCAAGCGGTGCTGGTTTCAAAGCTACTGAAACAGCAACAGACAGACGGAGCGTCTCACACGGGAAGACCACAGCCTGCCCGGAACAAAGCTGACCAGGGTGGGTCCACGCACACAGAGGAGGAACATAACACGGAAATACCTCGTTAGTGGCGAAGTTACTCTGCGGCCACTCAGAAACGTTTCATACTAGAATGTATCAATACCTCTTACATACATTAAACTTCACATTAAAAACATTTTGCAAAATCTTTGTTGATATGCATGTGAAAGGGTCCATGAAAAGGTTTATTGTATATGAAAGGGGAAATAATCATGTTTTAATAAATGTGTAAATCAACATTTATAAACGTATAATCGTGTTGTTTTTTCAGTCCATTTGTATATGGGTTAGGGGTTGAGAAAAGGGAGAAACCTCAGGAAACATTCAAAAAGAGAACATTCATAATGTATTTATGCAGCACTTTTTACAACAGATGTCACAAAGCAGCTTTACAAATGTCCAAGTCCGAGCCCCCAGTGAGCAAGCCAAGAGCGACAGTGGCAAGGAAAAACTCCCCATAGAGCATGAGGAAGAAACCTTGAGAGGATCCAAGACTCAACGGACACCACAATAACAGTTTAAAGAGAAAAATACATTTAAAAAAATGAAATAAGCAATTCATGTTTAGTCCAACTTTCTAGAGGTCCTAGTCTTGTCCCTAGGTGTGTATGTGTCCAACACCCAACACGCAAGAGAACGACCATTAAGGGCAATGGAGAAGTATTTGGCTGGGGTGGGCTACAGCAGGGGACATCAGGGGGTGGGGGGTGTAGCCATGGTAGCTGAGATGGGTTGAGGCTCAGTTACATCACGAAACCAGCTGTGTTAGGAGGCCTTGCGGGACGGGCGTGTGTGTTTCTGCACACCTGCATGTGTTTGCGATCAGTGCAACAGCCCACACCCACCCACACACACCCACACCCACACCCACACACACACCCACACACACACCCACACACACACCCACACACACACCCACACACACACCCGACGGCCTGTATTCCTTCCCACCTCAGCAGGAAGGAAGGAGGCGTGGAATCTATAAGGAGCAGCAGGGGGGATCCACGCGACTCTGGCAGCAGAGAGCTGCTCCGTACTGGAGGGGTTATTTCAGGGGAAACAACCAAAATGAACAGGAGATTTTGCCACTTTCAGAACAAGCACTTGACACGCACTCTCGAGGGCAAGCATGTGCATTCTGTGATGTGTGTGTGCGCGTGTGCCCTGCAGCAGTTTTAGCACTGAAGCAGTGTCAGTGTGTCCTGACTGACCGTAGAAAACTCTACCTCATCACGGCTCTCATTTCATTTTCATGAACCACACTGACACACACATTCTTATATACTCAGACACAGACATGAGCAAGTGCAAGTGAATTTTGCCCCCATACAATAAGGAGGATGGAGAAGGAACTTCCTCCTACAATTACAGTTGGCTCACAAATTACAAATTATATCACACACACACACACACACAGTCTAAAGAGGTCTGCTGGATTTTCATGTTCTGACTAATGAAGGAATGCACTTCTGACAGAGCAGTAAAGGTGTCATTATACACATTACTGTGCCATTACTGCACTGTATGTATCACTCTACAAACCACCATCACTAAAATGAACAATAATATTTACACTGGATATGACACTGTGTTCAAAGAGCGCACACTCAGTTGTGTTTACCAAACACATCAACCCACTGAGACCAGGATTCACAGCGAACTTGAGCACGTTGGCACAGAGTCCGAGTGGAACTGATACCACAACACAGTGGATGAGGGGACTGAGCTGGACACACTTCAGACTGCCTGCTGAGGTCAGCTTGTCTACTTCGAGATAAACCCAGGGACTGTGAGATCACCCTGTCCACTCTGGGATTGTCCTGCCCACTGCGGTTTCAGGCTGCCTCAGTAACAGCCAGGCATGTTACAATGGAAAAACCTTCTAGCCCTAAATAATGCATCAGACGTAAAGGAAACGTCTTCATCGATTGAGCCGGATGCTTGTGTGTTATCAGAGCCCTGTTTGCAAAGGTTTGTGCAACAATCTAATATTGTGAACAGCGCTGATATGACTCCTGACGGACCGCAGAGGAATGTGTGTGCGCATGCACGTCCGTGGGACTGGCTACAGCGTGGGAGTGTGTGAGTAGAATTCGTCTTGAGAGAATGCAATGGTACAGCAATATTACTGAACACCATGAACGGGGGGGCATAAACAGGCAAAAGGGAAATTGTGAGAAGGATAAAAGTTGGAGATGGGGTAGGAAGGAGGGAGGGAGAGAAACCCGGGAGACAGGGTGTGCGGGCTTGGAGATAATCACACCTCTCGTTTCTGCGGTGTGTGTTGAGTCCATGGGTGTTCCTCTGTGACGTCTGGGTGATCCAACACAACAGGGTGATAAATCTCCTCCAGCCTCACACTCTGGAATGAACATCGTAACCACCTGGGCTCGCGGGTCAGAGCTGTCAGATCTCAGAGGAAGAAGGACTCTCTCCACGAAGGACCAGTCACACCACTGCCAAACTGACGTTCGGCTTTTAAAGCTGCCTTAGCAAGAAGCAATAAATACAGCAAATATTTTCACTCAAGATGATGGCCAGCCATGAGCCTTCACCCTGCTCACCGTACCCAGCTCGTGGCTCACGTATTTCATCAAAAGCTGCAGGCAGGGCTCATTACGAATAGCAGAGCTGGCATAAAGCACGGGAACGCTCACGTGACTTGATCGCAGGTGTCAATACTCATCGAAAGTCCTGTCGGATCAACCAGAGCACTCCGACCTAAAAGCAGCGTTGGGGTTTCTTGTCTGATGTTCATGGTCTGTATAACAATGAGTGGTTCAAAGGTTCAAGGTTCAAAAGGCTTTATTGTCATTTCAGCTGTATACAAATACACAGCAAAAACGAAACATATGTGGATATCTCATGTTGGCTTTCAGGAATCTAGTATCGCGTCTTTGCAGTCAGTCTGTAACATTTGGCCGGACGAACTTCAGCAGCTCTTCAAACGCATGGTTACGACAGTCTGTAATGAAGCATTGTAACGGGAGTGAGGAGGGGGTGAACACACGTGCACAGGTACCAGCGACTTGGACTTGAGAACGAGCAGAATCCAAAACAGGGGAAGACAGTGAAAATGATCAACAGGACAATGCAGATAAATGACTAGTTTAATAACAAACAAAAAGATAAGAGGCCAGTTCAGGGTGAGAGTGAGCACTGGATAAATAAGGAGACTAAACATTAAGGGGGAACCTACGGGATAACAAGGAAGCATAACACTCAGACAAACAGGATAAAAAACAAGAAAGGGGAAAGAAACCTAAAGGGAGCAAAGCGACGAGGAAAGAGACTAGACTACGACGTGGGATTATAGATCAGGAAAGACACTTAGGAGAGCACACAGAGATAACGTATAGCAGACAGGAGAGCAGAATCAACCTAACGAACGTTAACCGGGAAGGCAACACTGGGAAGGCAACATAAACTAGAATACCAAGAGAAAGCATGTAGGAACCAAACAAGAGATAACACTAACAGGAGAATGACAATAGTAAGCAGAGAGAGTAACTTAACTTGAAACACCAAGAACGAGTACAGCGTCACCATAAGCGAGGCAGAATCAGAGCATCGAACATGCATAGAAATGAAATTAGAAATGACCAACAAACCTAAGATGCAGTGACACGGTTTGAATGTACAAAGCTAACGAGACTATAAACAAGGAGCAGGTGAAAGCAATGACAGGCGTTGAAAACAAACGAGGGGGTGGAGAAAAGGAAACTAAGGACTGGAACACACGGAAGAGCTCATGAAGCCAGGGAAACCGGAGAAGCCCCGGTCCACCAACATGACAAGCATCCTGCCATGAACACCATTATTATTTATTTACAGTATAAACATGCAAAGAATCGCTCAAGGAACTAAAACGCTCATTTCCTCCAATGCGCTGCTATGCAGACTGTAGCAGTATGTCGTCCACGGAAACGAGATATGCCAGCTCGAGCGTTCGGTCACGCACGGAGCCACCCTGGGAAAGGGGGTTGTCATCTTGCTGTTTGTTGTGTATCAGAGAACAAGGCCATCAAACAAGGCCTCAAACCAGCTCCGAGGAACGTTGTACAACAAGGTACATGTCAAGTCTTCCGCGGAACGGGCCCGGAGGCGGGAATGCATCCCCGGTGCCGAAGCTCCTTCTCTGGGTAATTTGAGCAGCGCCGTGGCTTTCTGTCGTGGGTATTTTTAGAGTGCGTTTAGGTCCACCGGTACGATCGTGTGCGTGGGAGCTCAAGGGAGACAGCCATCACTTCATGCTGCCCTCGCACCGCTTTTTTACACTCCACGCCACTCGTTCCTCCTTGCGGAGTGCTGCGCAGTCCCCTTTCAGAGCCACCGGCTAAATTACTATTTCTGAAATCTACATTTCAGAGCTGCTCCGGGGCACGGCCGGTTGATTTAAAGGTTGCAGGTTTAGCGCTCTACTGACATCAGTTTCCATTACCGGGAGAGAAAGAAATTCGCCCGCTCTCGGTGTTAAGCGCGCCTGTGCCCACTCACGCCAGATCAACAGCATCGTGGCGGTTTGAGAGGCACAGTAATCGCGGGGTATTACTAACGTGCTCGTGCGAGATGAGACTTGTTTATCTGGTGCAGTCTGGGCCTATATGACAATACCCTCGGTGTTCATACCACAGACTACCATGCAGAAGAGATCTGACGCGTCAGTCACACGGCGGGGGGGTTAAATATACTTTTATTAGATAGCATGTTGGATCGCTATATATTTGATAACTTCACTAAGCGCATACACACTGACCACAGTGTCTTGTGCTGTCTCGTGACCCGGGGACAGTTGCCGCATGCGCAATTCCAACATTCAGCGTAAAGTGCGTTCTATGGCTACACATCGCGGAAATGACGCGTAAACACCTCGTTCTCAGTTGAAATGTCCTTTGATCAGTCACAGTAATAAGAGAAGGGGCAGTATCAAAGGTTTCTGTCCGCTCCGTGTAACAACTAGTGAAGCAGACAGTCGACTGTGTGCAGGTATGACTTTTCACAGTGCAGCATACCATGTATATAGGCGTTTGCTCATGAATATCCTAGTTATGTTTGTTATCCTGCCAACGCCTGTATCACGAATACGATATTACATTTCAGTGCTGTTTGGATTAAAAATCTTCACCTTCACATATTGATGTACTGCACGGTTTGGATACAGCCACAATTCTCTATCATAAACATATTTGGGATAGACAAATATAAACAAATTTGTTAAATAAACCACTTCTGGACCCCCTCATCATGGCAAGTCTCTATAGCAACCACCTTAAATTACCCTTTGGCTGTGGGAAGATTTCTCCACAAAATACAGACTAGCCTTCATTCCTGAGTCCTAACGGACCCGAGAGGCTATCAGTCAAGCCTCAGTAAAGGAACCAAGGTCAGTGGTGGGCTCGGATAAAACCAGCATCTTCGGAAATGGAGATACACACTTCCCGTCAGACCCTATAAAGTATATTTGTACCTGCTCCACACACACACACACTCTCGATCCCCACAAACAGCTAGATACACTCTCACATTCTCACATACACACAAGTTTCGTACAGGTAAATGTGATGTCATAAACGTGTGTGTGATGAATGCTGGGTGCAACAGGTCCTCACAAACTGAGTGAACAATATACAGAAGCTACACCACCTGCACACACACACACACACACACACGTACATGCACGCACGCACACACACACAAAGTCTTCGTAGCACATAACAAACGGTTATGCAGTAACAGGACTGTGCGTGTTTGTGTTGAGGGAACTCCAAACCTGTGCGCTGCGACATCATGCTGTCCGCTAGTCGCTCATGAGGAAGCGCTCTCACACGTGTCTGTCTGACACACCTTCCTGTCATACTTCCTGTCACTCCTTCACTCCCAGCACAGTGACAGGAATCATGAGCAGTTTGCCCCCTGCACTGACCTTATCACCCGGCACTGGTACACACCAACGTCAACACGTGCAACACACATCAAGAGTGAAGGCCCCCTTTTGCCGAGTTGTGTGTGTCGTTCCAGTGACCCATTTTAACACTGGACCATTCACCCTCGGTTATGGTATAAGTTAAATGGGAGGTGAGATCGAGCGTCTCTGTCATCTCCGCTTGGGCAGATCAGGTGAGAATGTCAGCTCTGCTTGGGTGGATCCGGTGGGAATGTCAGCTCTGCTTGGGCAGGTCGAGTGAGAATGTCAGCTTTGCTTGGGTGTATCGGGTGGGAATGTCAGCTCTGCTAGGGCAGATCGGGTGGGAATGTCAGCTCTGCTTGGGTGGATCCGGTGGGAATGTCAGCTCTGCTTGGGCGGGTCGAGTGGGAATGTCAGCAGTGAATTCCTCCAAGCCTCTGTCTTCCTTCTTCAGATCACCTGGACAAGCGAGTGTCCAGGGCAGAGTGTCCATAAGAAGTGTGAGTGAGTGAGTGAACAGGACACGGAGTGGAGTGTGAGTGAGTGAGTGAACAGGACACAGGCTGAAGTGTGAGTGAGTGAGTGAACAGGACACAGATCGAACTGACGCACAGACCATTAGAAGGAAAAAAGCAGTATTATAGCACATTCCACCTAAATGCCACTCCGACTGGAGGTTAGGTACACTGCCAATAAAAGAGATTACTATTTACTAAACAAGGGTTCAGGTTTATTTTTCCCTCGGTGATGTGTATTTAATTTAATGGTAGGGAGGAAGGCTGTGCCCTTGTTAAACAAGGCAGACTTTATTTATTGCGTGTGAACATTAGCTCATGTCTTCTCATATCACCTTCACATCCAAAGGCCTGTGGAGCAATATCCCCACACGAAACAACCCCCAATGACAGCAGATTTAGCCACGCCCACTCATAGCTCCTCCTTCTTCCTGCCTCTGCCACGTCCTGAACATCTCAAGAGAACCAGTCACTTCTGAAGAATCTTTCCAGGTAGGGAAGGACAGGATACGTCATACGGTGAGGCAGAAGTGTGTATCTCCATTTACGAAGCTCCGGGTTTTAACTGAGCCTACCGCTGACCTTCTACCGCATCTGCGAAGTGGCTTCCGTCTCTCTGTCACCGATTGAGCTTCACGGCTGTGATCCGTCTCCCTCGTCACACGTCGCGTGTTGTTCAAATGACTGAAACTGAACTCGGTGTTCCCATGATGTTCCACCCAAGACAAAAGCCCAGGCATGGAGGACCACGCGAGGACGTGCACCCTCAGCCCTGGATCCCATCCACAGAAAAAGGGGTTAGTCGTGTGAAACTTGCGCTTCTGTATTAAAATCTCTTATTTCATTATACGGGATGGTAAAGACTGACTGTAAGATTAACTGCAGAAGTCTCCCAGAGTAGTAGTTAGAACTCCTGACACAGAACACAATCTAAAATTGAGGTCAGTCAAAGAGAGAGATATCTGTGGCTACTCAGGATGGAATGGAGTTGTTTGTAGCTACGCCAGGGCTGGAAGATACCCACTTTTCTACCCTGTTCCTCAGCAGGAAGGGGCCAAATCCACGCATGGATTAAAAAACCAAATACTTCCCTGGGAGGAAACGGGAATAAAGCGCTGGCATGTTTCTGATGGAAGTGAGGAGCTCCTGCCTGGAGCTACAGGGGGAATGTCTGAGAATGTGTGTGTCTGTGAACGAGGAAATCTTTCAGCTGCTGCTCCCACATTCAACCCCCACAGAGAGCCACCTACACACACACACAGACACACACCAAACTGTTCTAAAGTCCAAAATAAATCCACACCTTCTAGTTCAGAAGGCATCAGACAAACACCTTACAATCCATAACAGATCAACACCCCACAGTGGCCCTACAGAGTCTGAACCCTAACTGCAAGGGATGAGTAGTGACTCAGCCCTGAGAGTTGCCCTAGAGCGAGAGTCAACAAAGAGGCACATCACCACCATTCTCCGCTCCAAGGCTGGCTCAGCCAGCGAAGGTGTGGAGATCTTTTGCAATTACCGAGCCAGCCGTATTAACGCAGCACGTCCATACCGTGGCCCCCCATGCGGCCGTCGCATAACAACGGAGTTCGGCTGGATTAGTGCCGCAGCATGAGGGTTTCAGCGTGCCGGTGTGTCAGGATGAGACGCAGGAGGCAAACAGAACGGAATTCCTCCTGTGTTACACCCACTGTTACTCCCACCGTCAGCTTCTCTGCATCAGCCGTGACTCTCACCCAATTACTGCAGCCTAAGATTCCGTCTTTGAATTCTGGGGGTGTCTAAAGGGAGGATTTCAGCAGCAGCCTTGACTGTTAAGCCTGGCACCTGATCCCTCAGGAACCACGCGGCACCATGACTGCCCTTGTCCTCCGAATCCTGCCGCGTGTCCCACAGCTCAGTCATTTCATTGATTTTCCGAACGCACCGCGCACGGCTTTCCCCCACAGTCTGCGAAAGCCGCACTGAAACATGGATGGCTTCCTTATCTAATTTTGTGACTCAGTGACCATTGGATAATTAGGAATACAGAGAGCTGATCTCAGGCGTGAGACTGGGGTGTATTCCTACTGCTTCCATACTGCAGCCAACCTTGTGCACGCACACATGCACACACACACACGCACAAGAGAGGCGGGGGCATACCAACCACTGGAATATTGTCAATCAATTGAAGTTTATGTCCTCTGCTGGTTTTTGGCTTCACTCCACGTATGTAAATTGGCTTGACTAATCAGCAAATATACAAGTGTGCATCCATACATACACACACACACACACACACACACACACACACACACACAATTGAATGATTCATTCACAGTATCTACAGAAAGAACAATAAGACATTACATTAATTACTACTTATCTGTTTCCTCAGCCTTTCCTACCACTGGATTACAGAGGAGAGGCGAGAGAAGAGGAGGAGAGGAAAACATCTATTTGAGCCTGACACACATGCCGAGAGGCACCGTGTTTAAGCTCACTCTGCTTCAGGTTCCCGACGTCTGGTTCTGAAGATTTACCGCCCCGTGGAGCTTAGATACAACACACCTGGCTCTGATATTCTGACTCTACTGAAGGTCTTGATTAATTGTATCAGGTGTGTTAGATTAGGGTTAGCTACACTCTGCTGGGAGGTGGTGTTCCTTCTCCGCTGTGGGACATCTCTGCTAAAAAACACAGAGATGCAAATAAAACCTCATGCAAATTCACTACGTTAGAAATATAAATCTGAAAACAGTATTTTCAGACCAGATTTAGGAAAACTCAGCATAAGGCAAGAAGCTAAAATGTAAGTGCAGCTTGGTAGATTTAATCTCATTGCAAAACTGGGAATTTTTCTAAGTCTGAATGAATCTCTACAGCAATTCACTAAACTTGAGTGAGAACTATGGTTACACTGGAGCTATAGGTACACAGGGCAGTGGTGGCTCAGTGGTTAAGGTACTCGACTTGTAACTGGAAGGATGCCAGTTTGAGCTCCACCACTGCCAAGTAGCTGCTATTAGGGCCTCTGAGCAAGGCCCTTAATGCTCAATTACTGAAAGGTGTACTCAGCTGTGATTGTCACTTTGGACAAAAGTGTCAGGTAAATGCTGCATTCTACCAGCACAGGTGCATTCTGGGAGCTGGGTCCATCCAGGTGAGAACATGGAGTCCAGCCATTGTGTTTGGGGGAGGGAGGAGAGTTTCTGATAGGAGTGAGTCTCTTTCTTCCAGCCAATCACATAGTCACGGTGCCATGTGTCTCTCCTCAAGCATGGTGATTAGTACTTCACTCCAGTAAAACTGTACTGCACCCAGCAGTAGGCTAAGATATGGACGCCGAGATGAACATCCGCTGGCACACGGCAGCGCTCAGTGTGTGCGGGTGGTCGGTCAGGGTCTCGGTGCGGACAGAACCACGCGAGCAGTGTGTCTGAGCGGATTGCTCAGTCACCCACATACCTGGCGACAGGAAACGAGTGGTCAGAGCATACAGGCCCCTTTTTACGCAGGCTCATGATGTAGAAACATGGAGACGCACGTTTCCTCACAGAGGCTGGTGTCATGGCTGGTGCTCACGTGTGCAGAAATCATCAGAGCAGCTGTGTGGAAGACACACTGACCTGAACGTTACATGCACACACAAGTAGATCGTGCGCCTGTGCACATTTAAGCACCTGACTTCCAAAACATGCTTCGTTGACTGATGTTCAAACTGTAATTTGTTTTTTAGTATGGAGGACGTTGCCTGATAGGGAAATTCGATCATGCACACGACTGTGCTGGCTAACACACCCCCAACCCCACACACCCATGCCGACAACTATAATCAAAGTAGAGGAAGCACAGATCTGCTTTCACTCACATTTTCAGTCACCCAACAAACACACACACACACAGAGCACAGGAAGGAAGAGGATTTCTTTCAAGAGCACGGCTCAAGAAACCAAGCAACACTGCCTGCTCTCTAAAAACTTTCCTTCCTGAATCTCTGCAGTAGAAGCCCAAGCCCAACAGAAGAGCTGTGAGCAGATGCACCCCATAAAATATTAACATCTGTCCCTGCTGCTCTGTCCTGACATGCTAATTAAAAGCTCATTAATATTCAAGAATGCAATCGTTTCAGGTTTAGGCAATCTCAAAATTTACTCTAATCTGACCTTTATGGGCCAACACCACAGATTCCTGCTGTGACTGCAACAACACCCCCAGCTATGTGGGCTTCTGTCTGGTTACTCTCACAACCACAGTAAAATCATAACAGTCTCCACACAAAGAGCTTTATTTAAACTGATCTCACATACTTTAGATTCAGAGAGCGTTTAGTAGTTTTTCTTGTTCCACAACTTACACTATACACTCTATCAGGATGTCTTGGTTGTTGACTAAGGGTACAATGTCTGCAAAGAGACTTCTGATCGTAGGTCTCGACAATTAAACATTGAACAAAAACAGTCAAATGCACAGTAGGCTGCACATGTTGGTTTTATCACCTACGTCAGTTTTCCTCTTCAACAAATCACCTGAGGTTTGGTCTAATGTCCTCGTATCTCTACCTCGTGCCTGTAGTCCACGGGCACGCTAAAACTCTCTGCTCTTGATTTAAACCAAGTGTGCGTGCAGCACTTCTGATTCGCTTTCCTAGCAGAAAGTGGAACGCCAAAATCCACGAAGCACTGTTCTCCCCTTCCACGTGCTGTCACAGCCGATAAGCTGTGAGACACGCAGGGGTGTGTGGGGGGTGTGGGGTAGCTGTAGGGGAAACCCGCCTTGCGCAGCCGCGTAAATACTTCTGGCGTTCTCGCTTCGCCACGGTCTCAGAGTGCCAGCACCGTCACAGGAGAGGGCGACTCGCTGTCCTTGAGGGACACATCTGAGCTGCTGGGGGAAAAAAGAGCTTGTCTTGATTCATTTAGGCTACAAGGGCTCTTTGATCCAAGGCCAAAAGAGCGCAAGGCAATACGCGGTCGGAACAGAGCCTGCACAACAGAGCAGGCGCCACGGTCACGTTTCGTCATGGAGAACAGACGAGGCACGTCTTCTGGACATTCCCCTGTTTATCTTCCTAAACGGGAGTTTAAAATGTCACAGGAGCGATGATGATGATGATGATGATGATGATGTTCATTACAGTGTAATTACTTGGTTTATTCATGATGGTAAAGCGAGTAAAAACGTTTGAACAGAAGTCTCACTTGACTTCTTCTGTGCTGGACAGGACCCGTGCAAACGTAAAAACCTCGCCACACGGTAGTGAGCGGTAGTGAGTGTGACCCAAAGTGTGGCTATCTCCAACCGAGAGATGGGGTGTTACCTTCATATCAGTGATCTAGATATGCCATCACATCTGTTATCTAGGCCTGGTGTGTATTGACAACCACAGCTACCTTGATTTAAGCAGTTTGTGGGACTGAGAGCATGCGGAACGTGACGCAATATGCAGCCTATGTTCACAGCTGCGTAGGCAACACTGAGTGCTGACAGAGGAGGATGTACTGAGATGTTGCGTAAGCTTTTTCTGACATCACTCACTCAGCTTCAGCCACGGGACCCTGAGGCTCGAGGACCGTGGGCTCCAGGAGCAGGGGGTCCACACGAGCTCTAGCCCAGGTCGTCCTCCCAGCTCGTTCTTGTCGCCCGGACTCTTGTTTCCACAGGGCTGTGTGATCGCATTCGCGACGCAGTCCGACACCATGTCAAACTTTGAGGTTAATTCCCACATCGATGTCTACACGCACAGACCGAGGAACCGTTACCGGCCGAAATTAACGGCAAATAACCAAAAGAATCCCGAAGCCTGTCATCGCTCACAAAATGTAAAAAATCGAGCTGTTATTAAAAGCTGCTCCAAATCTTTTGCGAGGACAGCAAATGACATGCCGACTAGTGCCAGAGTTTCAAGCGTTTATGTCCGACTGCGGTTCGGCGCCCCCTGTCGGTCGCAGCCAACACTGCAGCGTTTCCTCTCCTTCCGACTCTCCGATGTTCACAGCTCGGCCGGAGCCCGTCGTCTTCCCGGCTCCATTTCCACAGGATTTTTAATTCTCCTCAGCACCCCAGATCGGGACAGGACCGCGTCTAAGGTAAAGACGAAGCGCTAAGGGTCGCGGAGAGTGCGGGCTGGCGCGGAAAACACCGTCCTTTCGCAGTGTTTTCAGCGCTCAAGAGGGAGCTCGAAACTGACTTCACGCATCAGTTGGTACACCATGCTGATAGTGGAGTGCCTCCTGCCATAACAAACCTCTCCTACACGCCGCTGCGAAAACCTTACCGTGGCTCTCCGCTACTTCGCTTTTCGTTAAACGCGTTTTCTCCTAAAGTGGGAGGGGGGTGGGGGGTGGGGGGCATGAAGTGTTTTATTTCGCTTGCTTGCGCCCCCCCCCCCCCCCCCCGCTTTGCTGCAAATAGGTGCAATTATGCTTTCCTCACCGCTCGTGAAGCTCGCGCGACCCACCAGCATTAGCGCGCGGGGTGCCGATGTGCAAAACGCGTTTTGCTATTATTCTTATCCAGCTGCAGCCCGGTCCCTCGCACCTTTTCGGGGGACGGTGGAAAAAAGTCCAGCCTCTCTCCTCAGAGCAGCTCAGAAATGCGCTGTGCTTCGCTAGCTAGCCGTGTCATTAAACAGGTAACTGCTCCGCTGCAAAAGGTCCATGTGCAGTGATAGTGCTGCTGCATTTTGTCGCGCGGTCGTCTGCAGCCTCTCACTATTTTGAAAAGACCTTTATCTCTCAGCACAACAGCTTAGTGGGTTAAGCCCAGCACTTATTAAAGCAGCGGTCGTTCGGGTAGGAGTAGCCCGGCGATCGTGTGTGTGTGTGTGTGTGTGTGTGTGTGTGTGTATATATATATATATATATATATATATATATATATGTATATATGTATATATATATATATATATATATATATATATGTATATATGTATATGTATGTGTGTGTGTGTGTGTGTGTGTGTGTGTGTGTGTGTGCCCTTACACTATGACAGCAATTTGGTGGAGTAATTGGATCCTGTTGGACCGTGTTATCGTCACCTTTTTTTTTTTTTTTTTTGCTTTTTTGATGTTGCGTGGATCATTAGTGTGTTCCCATCACCCAGTTTCAAAACAGATAAAGCATTGTGTCTGGAGAACGCTGAAGTTTCCTCAGGAAAATTTCGAATTGTCTCACTCTCTTCTGCATACAGATAGAAAATTGTTATGTATGTCCGAATCCAAAAATCGGTGCAGTGAGTTGGTTCCCGCAGCGTACGTGCGATGCGACTCTCCTGTCGAATCTGGAGCAGAGCGAGTTCGCTGGGAGTTCTGTGTCGTGGCCACGCCGCCACGATGCTTCCAGTCCGATGGAAACCCAATTCCTGGGATTTTAGGAGTGTTTGTTGTCATTGACCAAGGTGGGGAAACATGTCCAGTGAACGGCAGCGGTCAGACGATGAGAGCCCCAGCACCAGCAGCGGTAGTTCGGATGCGGATCAGCGAGACACCCCGGTCCCGGAGCCGGAGGAGCCCGAGGGCAGGAAGCAACCCACCCCCCCCCAGCAGCAGAAGAAAACCAGTAAACTGTCCAGCAAAACCACAGCCAAGCTGTCCTCCAGCGCCAAAAGGTAAATACCAGCAGCGGAGCGCCTTGCGAGCATCTGCTCACTCGAGGAGGCAAATCACAGCGCACTTGCGGCGTCTGATGCAACGCCAGCCGCCCTGACACTAGCGCGGGGTCACGGAGGTTGTTCAAAACCAAAGAACAGCGTTGGGCTGGCGATTAGAGTTTGTTCGTTAACAAACCGGGCGGGAGGGGATTGGGCCGCAACCGACGAGCGTGGGTTCGCTTATTCGCGTGGAGGGCACCAGGCCCTGCGGTGCGTGTGGTTCCGTGCCGAGCAGATGCCGATGGCGGGCAGGGTGAGTGTACGGCGAACATAACTCTGCTATAACCATCATGGGAAAACTTTGACTGGTTTTCAAGCATGTGCGTGCAGAGACGCAGAGAGGAAACAGTCCGCCTCGCCACTCACCCTGACTAAGCCTTTCCGTTATGGGAGGCCACTGTTGCGCGGGCCCTACCGTGGTGGACAGATTCCCAGACAGACACACTTGTCATTAGTGGAGAGAAACCCAGAGTGAGGAGAAGGCTTCACACACAGGGCAGGCAGGAGCTCGGCGGGCTGGGCATGGCAGGGGGGTCCAAACACACTTGGTTGTTTAGAAAATTGCCCAAAAAGCTCTCCTGGCTTTGCTTACGCGCTGTCGCTAATGCAGAGGATTTCCTTACAGCGCCTGTCAAATATCCCTGACCCCCCCCCCCCCCCCCACAAGCCCCCATCTCATTTGCATATAAGCTTTAAAAGAAAACCTTTTGTGCTTAAAGTGAGTGGAACGGTAAGCGGCAGAGCTCGGGGGTGGGGGGGGTTGGCAGGCTTTGTATTGGGCTCTGGATTGACTGCGTGCTCCGGACGGCAGGGGAGAGGGGAGCGGGGCAAAGTTTTCCTGTTGTGGGATTCGGGTTATGCCTCCGAGAACAAAGAGGCTGCAGCCATGTTAGCTGTAGTGGAGGGAGAGGCGAGTGTGTAGTTAGCACTGCTCTGGTAGAGGGCACTGTAATTCCCCTGACTGCTCACACACACACACTCACACACACACACACACACATACACACACACACACACACACACACACTCACACACACACACACACACACACACACACACACACACACACACACACACACACACACACACTCACATACACACACACACAGACACACACACAGACACACACTCACACACACACACACACACACACTCACATACACACACACACACACACAGACACACACACATACACACACACTCACACTCACACACACACACACACACACACACAGCTCTCACTCTCTCTCTCTCTCTCTCTTTCTTTTCCCTTTGTTTTTCTGCCCTCATCCCTTTCTCCTCCCGCTGTCTCTTTCATGCAGAATCCAGAAGGAGCTTGCTGAAATAACGCTGGACCCGCCACCCAACTGCAGGTGCGTCCCTTCTCCCATACTCCGAGCTTTGACGGCTTTGCTCCCTGGTTTGAGATCAGAAAGCTGTACAGAAGCGTTGGCACACAGCTTTAAACCAGCGCGAGCGCTGTGCCGCTTCAGGTGCCAGGACTTTATTTTCCTGTGTCGGGTTTCTCGGTGTTCAGGGGAGTGTCGTGTTTGTGAAGCTGTCGTGTTATCATCAGAGCTCTCACTGATCTGTGCAGTGTTTGTGAAGCTGTCGTGTTATCATCAGAGCTCTCATTGATCTGTGCAGTGTTTGTGAAGCTATTGCGTTATCATCAGAGCGCTCACTGATCTGTGTAGTGTTTGTGAAGCTGTCGCGTTATCATCAGAGCGCTCACTGATCTGTGTAGTGTTTGTGAAGCTGTCGTGTTATCATCAGAGCGCTCACTGATCTGTGTAGTGTTTGTGAAGCTGTCGTGTTATCATCAGAGCTCTCACTGATCTGTGCAGTGTTTGTGAAGCTGTCGTGTTATCATCAGAGCTCTCACTGATCTGTGCAGTGTTTGTGAAGCTGTCGCGTTATCATCAGAGCGCTCACTGATCTGTGCAGTGTTTGTGAAGCTGTCGCGTTATCATCAGAGAGCTCACTGATCTGTGCAGTGTTTGTGAAGCTGTCGTGTTATCATCAGAGCGCTCACTGATCTGTGTAGTGTTTGTGAAGCTGTCGCGTTATCATCAGAGCGCTCACTGATCTGTGCAGTGTTTGTGAAGCTGTCGCGTTATCATCAGAGCTCTCACTGATCTGTGCAGTGTTTGTGAAGCTGTCGCGTTATCATCAGAACGCTCACTGATCTGTGCAGTGTTTGTGAAGCTGTCGCGTTATCATCAGAGCTCTCATTGATCTGTGCAGTGTTTGTGAAGCTGTCGCGTTATCATCAGAGCGCTCACTGATCTTTGCAGTGTTTGTGAAGCTGTCGCGTTATCATCACAGCGCTCACTGATCTGTGCAGTGTTTGTGAAGCTGTCGCGTTATCATCAGAGCGCTCACTGATCTTTGCAGTGTTTGTGAAGCTGTCGCGTTATCAGAGCGCTCACTGGTCTGTGCAGTGTTTGTGAAGCTGTCGCGTTATCATCAGAGCGCTCACTGATCTGTGCAGTGTTTGTGAAGCTGTAGTGTTATCATCAGAGCGCTCACTGATCTGTACAGTGTTTGTGAAGCTGTAGTGTTATCATCAGAGCTCTTACTGATCTGTGCAGTGTTTGTGAAGATGATTTTTTCAGGTTTATTTGTGTAATACCCTCGAAAATGACCAGCTTTTGCTGTTGTTGTTTTGGGGTGGTGAGTGTTGGTTTGTTGGGATGGTGCGTATTGGTTTGTTGGGGTGATGAGTGTTGGTTTCTTGGGGGTGGTGAGTGTTGGTTTCTTGGGGTGATGAGTGTTGGTTTGTTGGGGTGGTGAGTGTTGGTCTGTTGGGGTGGTGAGTGTTGGGGTGTTGGGGTGATGAGTGTTGTTGTGTTGGGGTGGTGAATGTTGGTTTGTTGGGAGTGGTGAGTGTTGTGTTTGGGTGGTGAGTGTTGGTTTGTTGTGGTGAGTGTTGGGGTGTTTGGGTGATGAGTTTTGGTTTGTTGGGATGGTGAGTGTTGGTTTGTTGGGGTGGTGAATGTTGGCTTGTTGGAGTGGTGAGTCTTGGTTTGTTGGGGTGGGGAGTGTTATGGTGTTGGGGTGGGGAGTGTTGGGGTGGTGAGTGTTGGTTTGTTAGGGTGGTGAGTGTTGTGTTGGGGTGGTGAGTGTTGTGGTGTTGGGGTGGTGAGTGTTGGTTCGTTGGGGTGATGAGTGTTTGGTTGGGGTGATGAGTGTTGGTTTGTTGGGGTGGTGAGTGTTGGGGTGGTGACTCACAGAAACATCAGGGGGTTTTCATGATTTGATATTAACTTTTCAAACACTCAAGCAAGAATCCCCTAATTGTGGACACTTTTTAAAAACATTTAAACCTTGTGACTGTGTGCACTGAGCTGTTATCCAAATTAAGTTTGATTTGGGCTTCTAAGGATGTGATGTGTTTTTTTCGTTATTACACAGTAAAGACATGCTGGCTGGGAACAAGGGCGTCTGTGCAGCCAGCTGGTTAAACGCAAGGCTCTGTTGGTCTGGAGAAGGTGTAGGGACGTTTGTGACGGAGCTGTGCTCTCATGTTTCAGCCTTAGACTGGCGAGGGTTTTTGGCCTTGGGTTCAGGAATGAAGCTCCTGCGTTCGGGGCCGGAGCAGGAGAGATACATGCATGAGAATATTGTCCAAAAATATGAGATGACTGAGTAGTACCAGGTCCTGATTCTCCTACAGAGCTTATCTCACACACACACACACACACACACCCACACACACTCGCATAGTCATCACCCAGCTACAATGCACCCGTTATTTAGATTGTATCAGAAACGGGGTGGGTTTGACCCAGGCTGATCTGTGAGTGTAGGGGGTGACCCAGGCTGATCTGTGAGTGTAGGGGGTGACCCAGGCTGATCTGTGGGGGAGGTGACCCAGGCTGATCTGTGAATGTAGGGGGTGACCCAGGCTGATCTGGGGGGGGGGGGGTGACCCAGACTGATCTGTGAGTGTGGGGGTGGTGACCCAGTCTGTGAGGGCGGTGCTGCACATATACTGGCTTCCTCACGCATCACGCATTTCTTTTGACAAAGTGCGCATCACCTCTGTAGTGGTTCCCCGTATGATCGGACATGGGGGTGGATGATATGGCAGAAACGATGTTATATTGCGATATTCACAGGTGTGTTGGTGATGGGAGGAATTCAGTGCCGCTCCAGCGCTGTCCCTGTCTTCGTAGGGACAAATGTTGTGTTGTATCACATGATTTTGTTACTTTGGGACAAAGGACAAAAATAGTCCTTGGCAAATGGCTGGCAGTTCTCACGCTGGACACAGATGGGTTTGCACAATACATTGTTTGATCATTGTTATTGCAGAACGTCTTTGCAATATTGATATTGATCTTTGTAAGCGATCTTTAATCTTTTGCTGACGTAAACACAGGAGCCCTCCCGCAAGGTAGAGTCCCTCTCCGGCTATGCAGGACTAGAACTGGACATCACAGGAAACTGTGAAGACAGGCATGTTGCATTGCAAAGGACACAAGGATGGATATTTAAACAAACGAAATGTTAGGTGTTTGAGACATGCTCTGTTTGAGACTTTGAGGAACGTCCTTTGTCAGCTGAGGGTTGTTTTTCTTTTTAGCAACTACTTTAATTTTTTTATGAAGTCTTTCCTGTTTTGAGTGTGATTGACCACTGTATTAGTGCTTGTACTGTGTGGCTACTGCGTGGTCAGGGAGACTGTGTCCGGTTTCCTCCATGGTGCGTTCACTGCGTTTGAGCCGAACGCTGCCCAGGAACGCCAGTGCCCAGGGAACGCTGGTGCCCATGGAAGCCCCGTCACTGTGATTCCCTGCCCACTCCTCCTGGGAAGCGCTTTTAAAGCCACATGTAGCGAGCTGCGCAAGATCGAGCCGTGTGGTGAGAGGGCGAAGTTCCGTCGGCACAAATGTGTGTGTAGAACATTTAAAAACAAACAGCAAAAGCCATGTTACACCTGGAGATGAATGGTGAGCAGGGTGGGGAAAGTGTGTGCGTGTGTGTGTGTGTGTGTGTGTGTGTGTGTGTGTGTGCATGAGTGTGTGTGTGTGTGTGCATGAGTGTATGTGTGTGTGTGTGTGTGTGTGTGCGCATGTGTCTGTGTGTGCGTGCGTGTGTATATGTGTGTGTGTGTGCCTGAGTCTGTGTGTGTGTGTGTGTGTGTGTGTGTGTGTGTGTGTGTGTGTGTGTGTGTATGTATGTATATGTATGTATACGTGTGTGTGTGTGCATGAGTGTATGTGTGTGTGTGTGTGTGTGTGTGTGTGAGTCTGTGTGTGTGAGTCTGTGTGTGTATGTATATGTATGTATACGTATGCGTGCGTGTGTGTGTGTGTGCGCATGTGTCTGTGTGTGCGTGCGTGTGTATATGTGTGTGTGTGTGCCTGAGTCTGTGTGTGTGTGTGTGTGTGTGTATGTATGTATATGTATGTATACGTGTGTGCGCGCACGTGTGTGTGTGAGGGACATCCTGATTTATTTGCCTCAAGTGTCGCTTGCGATGTTAAGGAACGTTAACTGTAACCTTTCAACAAAAGCAATAAGTGACACATTTCAGTATGTTACCTTTCACTTTGTGAAATACTAATATAATGTTTAGAATTCTTATTCCATTTTAAGTCATTGCATTGTGGAACAGCTATAATACCTAAGAACCAGCACGAGGTCCAGACTCTGGTTGGTCTGAACGCAGCAGATGGGTCCAGTGAGTCCTTGGGACAGCCTCCAGCAGACGGGCTCTCACCTTTGACCCCACGCCGTCGTCTCCGCTCGCTCTCTCTGAATCCCAGAGACGTTTGAAGGTCATTTGTCAGGATCGAAGACATGTAGTGGAAACGGAGAGCAAACCAACGCCATGTGGTGTACCACCCCCCCATTACGTATTCTCAAGACGAATCGGTCCTTTGCTCTCTTGTGACGGTTAAACCGTGGCGCGCGTGTGTGGAACGTTCGATCCAGTCTTCGTACG
>NC_137500.1:31855000-31860000 GCF_041902795.1 Electrophorus electricus
AGAGACCACTGCTCGATACTGCCTTGACTCTGAAGGGTGTTATGAATGTGCGGCGGCGTTGCTGAGCACCAGCTTGGTGCCGAGGTCTTCTCATCCACCCTCATGCCCGTCTCTCCTAGCTCTGACGGCTGTCCTTCTGGATCAGTCCGACTATCGGCGTCACTGTGACATGCGAGCGCTCTGATCGGTGAACACGGATTCCCCTAAGAAAGCTTTTGTCTGGATCTCATCCTGTTTTCACATCACTAATACCCTGTGTCATGTACACACTCAGTAAACCCCCCCCCCCAACTGTACCCTCCACGCACGCACGCACGCACACTATCGTGCAATGCAAATGTAAATCGTTACATTTGCATTTATGGCATTTAGCAGATGCTCTTATCCAGAGCGACTTACACAAGTGCTTTCTCCTTAAGTCAAAGAATACATCCTAGCCAGTACAGTAGGTAAATAAATAATAATATATTTAATCAATTTAATAATAAAAACATTTTTTTTAAACACCACTTTCATCATTTTACAGTGCCTCGACTTTATTAAGACATGGCTGAAAAACAAGGATCTGAACCTTTGAATCTAGTAAGCAGTGGGTTTACACACCTTCCCTCACAGCCTAACCCCACGAGAGAGCCAATGTCTGAGCCAAATGTCGTGGGCCAGCTGGGCTTTGGTGCTTGGCAGTGTGATTTAAGATTGATTTTTCATTTGGATCAATTCCTTTGAACTCAACTGTGATTCTATTAAGTAATTTAACCAAAAACTATGCCAGCTAGCATAGACACAGAGCATCTACTGATCCTGTGATTTTAATGTCTGATTACATGATTGTACAAGTCATGCTCCTGTTATTTTAATGTATGATTACATGACTGTTTTGACTCTGCACCATCCACCTGCCCTGCTCTGTGCTGTCTAGGTTTGTATTTTGCTAAACTCGCTGGTTTCTTTCCCACTGGAGACTGGGCTACAATGTTCGGGTTCCGTAATGATGTTATACTTTCTCTGTGGGAGTTTGTTTCTGTTTGGTAAGTAGTACACTTTAAAAAATTGAGTGTAAGAAATTGTAATTTAAAGTTACCTTTGAGTGGAGTGTGAAAAAAGGTTTTGTCACTTCCATTCAGTTTCTCCCTCTGCCTCTGTCTTCTCTTTAATACTCTCTCTCTCTCTCTCTCTCTCCGTCTCATATTCTTTCTCCGTGGGATTCTTTGTAATCTTTATTACAGGATGCTTCACTGAATTATGATCATTCTTGCTCTGTTTGCCTGCACTGTGGAAACGGCAGTTAACCGTAATTCCGTTAACCGGGATTCTGGGCACTCTGCTTGTATCTCCAGTTTGCGTCGCTGCAGTGATTTCCTTGTTGAAGTTGCTTCGTGAGCTGCAGGTCCGACGACTGACTTGGCGCTAGTTCTCGCTCACGGATCTGCCACTATCAGACACTTGAAGAGAGCTGGTTCTCAGCTAAGGTGGCCGCTCCCTGGGGAGCTGGGAGTTTGGGGTTTTTTGGGGGGGTTTTTGTTTTGTTTTGTTTTGGGTTTTTTGCAGGTTGTGATAAAAGCAGGTGATGACTAACCTGTTTAAGCCCCGCCCTGCTGGGTTGGGAAATGCTTTTATTTAATTTTTTTATTTGAACGCATGTCTTGTTAAAAGCCAAAGACTGCTGTTGCAAGATGTATAGGGCGTGACCTGCAGGCAGTTACAGTGTGGAGTCAGAGTTCCTGTGCTGGAGTTCTGGAGAAGGATTGTGTGCTCTGGGCTCTGGGTAGGTGAGCTCCTGTAGGCCGGATGCTGAGGTTGCGCTCCTGTAGTGCACCTGCTAGTGCATGTGAGGTGTGAGCAACACCAAGGTCATGGGTTCACTTCTCAGGGAGCGTGTGTGCTGTCATGCTGGATAGGAGTGTCTGCCGGGTGCTGTACGTGGTGTGTGTTGATCCCTACAGACCCGGGTGTTCCTGTGGACTCCCTGTAGAGTCCAGAACCACCGGGCTGCCTGGTAGTAAATTGTATTGTTTTGTATTATTTACATTCACACTGTAAATAATGCAGGTGCTAGAGAAGCACACACACAGGCTCTCAAATGCACACTCGTCACGCTTCCTGTGAGCATGAGAATAGCGGATGCATAGATCACTGCTCTCCTCCAGAGAGCTTCAGTAACAACACACACACACACACACACAAATAAGCTGATATGGTGCGAGAAATGTCGCACACCTCCATCGAACTAAGCAGAATTCATCTGTTAAACCACATAACATCATATTGTTGTCTGAATGAGCATCTGTCAATGAAAATGCTTGTTATGGCATTTTTAAAAATGAATTTCTTTTAAACGGCTGTTATCAGATTAGACTGAGGCTGAGCTGTGAGGCGTTGGCTGTGATCTGTGACAGGAGGCTTTCTCTATGTGAGGAGTCTCTCTAATACTCTGCTAGGCCCTGTTTAGTTTACAGCGTGAGTTTAGGTGTAGGGTGGAGTCACTCAGCTAAAGGTTGAGTGGTTGGTCTCTCTTGCTATTGTAAGTTCTCATTCTCTCTCTCTCTCTCTCTCTCTCTCTCTCTCTCTCTCCGTCTCTCTTTTTCTCTCTTTTATGTCTTTTCTCTGATTATCTTCTTTCTCTCCTCTGTCATTCTCTCTCTTTTTCTCTCATTTATCTGTCTTTTCTCTCATTATCTCTTCTTTCTCTCCTCTGTCATTCTCTCTCTCTCTCCTTTTCTTTTATCTCTTTTCTCTCATTATCTCTTATTTCTCTCCTCTGTCATTCTCTCTCTCTCTCTCTCTCTCTCTCTCTCTCTCTCTCTCTCTTTATCCCCCTCTCTCTCAAATATCTATGAGTTTGTCTATTCAGTCTCAGCGGTTCCATGGTGACATGGTGGTGGAGCGGCGTGTGTTGTGCGTACGTGTGTGTGTGTGTCAGTGAGATGTGTTCATCACAGTTCCTGCCTGGCAGAGCTCTTGGAGCTCTCGGAATTCTCTTCCTCTCATTCTGCACACACTGTGGCAGGCTGCTGAAAGGAGCAAAAAACTTTGTTTTATTGCCAGAGAGACACACACTTGAATCGAGGGCGTGTCTAAATTGGGCTGTGGTAAATGGTGGGTGTGTCTAAACTGGGCTGTGGTAAATGGTGGGCGTGTCTAAACTGGGCTGTGGTAAATGGTGGGTGTGTCTAAACTGGGCTGTGTTAAATGGTGGGCGTGTCTAAACTGGGCTGTGTTAAATGGTGGGTGTGTCTAAACTGGGCTGTGGTAAATGGTGGGTGTGTCTAAACTGGGCTGTGTTAAATGGTGGGCGTGTGTAAACTGGGCTGTGGTAAATGGTGGGCGTGTCTAAACTGGGCTGTGGTAAATGGTGGGCGTGTCTAAACTGGGCTGTGGTAAATGGTGGGCGTGTCTAAACTGGGCAGTGTTAAATGGTGGGTGTGTCTAAACTGGGCTGTGTTAAATGGTGGGTGTGTCTAAACTGGGCTGTGGTAAATGGTGGGTGTGTCTAAACTGGGCTGTGGTAAATGTTGGGTGTGTCTAAACTGGGCTGTGGTAAATGGTGGGTGTGTCTAAACTGGGCTGTGGTAAATGGTGGGTGTGTCTAAACTGGGCTGTGGTAAATGGTGGGTGTGTCTAAACTGGGTTGTGGTAAATGGTGGGTGTGTCTAAACTGGGCTGTGGTAAATGGTGGGCGTATCTAAACTGGGCTGTGGTAAATGGTGGGTGTGTCTAAACTGGGCTGTGGTAAATGGTGGGCGTGTCTCTCCCCTGGTGGGTTTGTTAATGGCTCTGACAGATAGACGGGTCAGATCCCAGCAGCACAGCGAGCTGGCGAGCGTGACGCTCCAGCCAGGCACGGCTATCACTCTTCATCAGCCGGCTTTCCCTCATCATCCTCAGCCTAGCACCCTAGCTGCAGGCTGCTGCCCTGGGCCATATCTGAAGAGTGCGTGTGTGTCTGTGTGTGTGTGTGTGTGTGTGTGTGTGTGTGTGCGCATGTGCAAAGGTCTTAGGACTGCCTGTGTTTTACATAAACAAAGCTGTGACAGTTCTGAACTCCTCGTGCGTCTCCTGTAGATTCAGACACTTCTGTTTTTTCTGTTTTTTTCTCTGAGTGATTCTAAGGGGCGTCGTCACTGGGCCAAGGGCGGAGCTCTGTGCTGGTTTGGGGTGGGGCTCTGTGCTGGGCTGAGGGCAGGGCTAAGTGCTGAGTTAAGGGTGGATGTCTGTGCTGCTGAGTTGGGGGCGTGGCTCTGTGCTGAGTTGAGGGTAAGGCTCTGTGCTGAGTTGAGGGTAAGGCTCTGTTCTGAGTTGAGGGTAAGGCTCTGTGCTGAGTTGAGGGTAAGGCTCTGTTCTGAGTTGAGGGTAAGGCTCTGTGCTGAGTTGAGGGTAAGGCTCTGTTCTGAGTTGAGGGTAAGGCTCTGTTCTGAGTTGAGGGTAAGGCTCTGTGCTGAGTTGAGGGTAAGGCTCTGTTCTGAGTTGAGGGTAAGGCTCTGTGCTGAGTTGAGTGTAAGGCTCTGTTCTGAGTTGAGGGTAAGGCTCTGTGCTGAGTTGAGGGTAAGGCTCTGTTCTGAGTTGAGGGTAAGGCTCTGTTCTGAGTTGAGGGTAAGGCTCTGTTCTGAGTTGAGGGTAAGGCTCTGTTCTGAGTTGAGGGTAAGGCTCTGTTCTGAGTTGAGGGTAAGGCTCTGTTCTGAGTTGAGGGTAAGGCTCTGTGCTGAGTTGAGGGTAAGGCTCTGTTCTGAGTTGAGGGTAAGGCTCTGTGCTGAGTTGAGGGTAAGGCTCTGTGCTGAGTTGAGGGTAAGGCTCTGTGCTGAGTTGAGGGTAAGGCTCTGTTCTGAGTTGAGGGTAAGGCTCTGTTCCCAGCCTTCTAAGTTTCCATCTTCAGTGTGTGTGGTCGTGTCATGCTGAAAGATTTTACTAGGCAAAAGGGCAGTACTGAGGGCCCACCAGGCAGAAATGCCCAGCAGGATGTAGAATCTGTATGTAATTTCCATTGAAAGACGCAGACAGTCCTC
>NC_137500.1:31862500-31902500 GCF_041902795.1 Electrophorus electricus
CAGCTCCTCCAGCTCCCACTGCCTGTAGATGTGGAGTGGAGATGTCAGCACTGGGGTTTGTGTTCATGAGAACTTCAGCCTCACACTGGTAATGATGAAAGGACTGTGTGTGTCATTAGTGAAGTGTTTGAAACGTCAGCTACTCACAGTGAGGAGTCTCACTTTGTCTCTGTCTGTATGTCCCTACTCTCTTATCTTCACTCTATACATTCATAATCAAACTGCCCAGACTGACATTTTAAGAGCAGAGATTATAGTTATTCGTCTAATGTCCTTGTAATTACAGAGCTAACAGGGACGGTAGTCTGATCGTCAGATAAATCGCCGTGCGGGTCAGAGGCTGATTATAGTTGTGTGGTCCAGCATGGCGGGTGGGGGGGTGTATGCTCCGTAGCCAAGCCCACCGGGTTTATCGCATTAATTGTGGCCAGTTTTAGATCTGTAGCTGGTCTCGGGTTGTCGGGCGCGGAGTGAGATGGTAACTGACCTTCCGGTGCTATCAAGTAAGACGTTTGTGGCTGATGGGACGTGTTTAGCGCAGAGTGCAGCTGTTTCTGTTTCTGTTTCTGCAGCCGATCAAATGTCGAAGGGATTTATTTGCAGCCGTGGTGCATCTGTTGTGTGGAAGGCTGAAAGAATGTTTCTGGAGCCAGATATGAAGAAGAATCCATTCTGGAGTGGGATAGAGGGCCAGGCTACGCATTTAGAGCTGGAGATAGACGGAGAGATGGAGAGACCATCAGAAAAAGAGAAAGTAAATGAAAGAGAAACTGAGGAAAAGATGAAGAGAAAGTGGAGGGGAGCGAGAGAGAGAGAGAAAGAGAGAGAGAGAGAAAGAGAGAGAGGGGAGGGGAGAAGGAGAATGGGGAGACAGAGGAGGAGGAGTGTGGGGGAGAAGGAGAATGTGGTATCGAGTCTCCTTTTTGAGATTCCTTCCTGAGTCTATTCAGTTTAGGCTTCGGTTACCGTGAAGCCCATTCTGTGTTCCACAAGGTGCTCTCAGTAGAGGAGCTCCCCCTCTCTCCTTCAGCCTTTGGTTCCTCCCTCTCACTGCAGGGCCTCTGGTTTCGCCCCAGGAGGGGGTTTGGGGGTGGGTTTGCTTGCCCAGCAGGAGGGCCGTAATTGGGCCTGCATTTGATTAGACGCAGGCATGCGCCTGGAAGCACTCCAGCTCTTCCCCACAGCCCTCTAGGAGCCGCCCGGCCCGGTCAGGGGGATTATGGGTAAAGCGTGCATGCTTGTTTTGGCTTGGTGAGTCAGAACCCCAGCGACAAGGAAGGAGACACACAGGCGAAAACCCTAAGCACTTTTAATCACGCCCCCCTACACACCCTCCCTAATTGCCCTCTCCGTCCCCCAACGCACGGAGCCCAGGGGCCCCACGGCTACCTTCAGTTATGCAGAGAGATGAGTGACAGGTGCATACATGCGTGTGCTGGGCAGAAGGAGATCCCGCCCTCTCTGCCAGGCACAGCCCACCTCTGTCACGTGACATCCCGTCTGCGTCTCTGCGGCTCCTGCTGAGAGGATGACGAGATGTCGGGTTCCCAAGCTGGGTCAGAACACGGAGGAGGCTTTTTCAGAGCGGACCGCTGGAGTCACACGACAGGCGGCGGAAGAGAAACCCGATAATGACATTTTCATTAGAAGGTTGTTTGGAACTGACCGTGTGCCTGTTTCATTGTTCAGTCATTTCTCATCAAGTCGTGTGCACAGCGTGGTGTAAAGAGCCAGGGCTTGCGGTCCCTTCACTACACAGAGGAGAAAGAGGACTTGTTACCCCGCCGCTGTTACCCCGCCTCTGTTACCCCCACGGCTGTCACTCTCTCCAGTGTCACCCTAAAGTCTGATCCATTATTCAGAACCTCAGCTCTCTCCACCACAGACCGGGCTTCTGGACCCATATTTCACTAAGACGCTAAGACGTGTGTGTGTGTGTGTGTGTGTGTGTGTGATGAAGGACTCAAAAATGACTCATTTCCCATACACCGTTTACATGGTGCTTTACTTGACTTTAATGTACTATGGGTCATTTGTTTCTTTTGTTGTTTGACTTTTACGTGTGCTTAGCGTCTAATGTGCGTGGCTCTGTGGTTTATAGCCGAGCTGCGTGCGCCTCAGAGCCATCCAATCAGGGCCCTCCTCTTCACTCCAGCTGCGGGGGGGGGGGGGGGGGGTAGTGTTGCCGTGGTGACAGATGCAGGCGGAGCTTCTGTCTAAGAGCAGTACGGGGTAAGGCAAGGGCGGAGCCAAATGTCAGCACGGTCCGATTTCTTTTAGATCAAGCTGAGTGATGTAACCGTTGTAGTCATGGCAACACCGAATGCAGCGGAGGAGCGCGTGTGCATGTACAGCAGCTGGAAAAAACGAGGAACAGGTTTCCCACATTGCCATAACAACACAAAAACTTAGGACTCCATTTGTCGAGGCGATCCTGACACATGCAAACGCAGGCAGGTCATCTGGAATTGTGCTTGGGGCAGAGCGGTGTGTCTGCCTCACACACTTCAGTCCCCCAGGCTGGCTTTCCGGGACGGGGCAGGTGGCCAAGTTCAGCTTCAGCGAGAATCCAGCACCTGCTTCCAGACGAACCCTCCTGGAAGTCTGGATTGGCTTGAGCAGGTGTGTTATGGCAGGAAATCTTGCAGGATGACGTCGTTAATGACTGCTACGCTTCCCTGACACTGGGTGCCTTCCCAGGTGACACTCGGTGCGGAGAACGAGGCACAGGGTCACCACGAAAACCTGCTTCAGTCATAGCGCGGCGCATGGAGCTGTTCTGACAGCCCGAGCCAAGCACCTTTTGGTCCAAACCCTGTCAACTCAGCCGGTTCTTTCTCTCCTCTGTCGTTTTACCGCTGACAGATGCCTGAAGCCCAGATACCACATCATCATTACAGAATTAGAGATGATGATGATGATGATGAGGGTCATGTGCCAGGTTCAGACCACACGTTATTTTTGGCTCAGTGTGCCAGTAGGTGGTCGTACCACCCCCTTACCACGTGGGGCGCCTGACGATGCTACATGTCTGACGCTGACCGGTCATCATTCACGACCTTGTGCGAGGTCATAGGTCATCGGGGAGGAGGGTCAGGAAATGGTCAGTCGTTGGCTACAGAAGCGCTGGGTATGGTGCTGGCAGGTTTGTGTTCAGAAAAAAAGTTTAAAAAAAAGAGAACGTGGACCTGTTCCTTGGCGTGTTCCTGACTTGTACCTGTGGTCATGATGCGTGTGCCTGACGTGTACCTGTGGTCATATACGCGTGTTCCTGACGTGTACCTGTGGTCATGACGCATGTGCCTGACGTGTACCTGTGGTCATGACGCGTGTTAATGACGTGTACCTGTGGTCATGACGCGTGTTCCTGACGTGTACCTGTGGTCATGACGGGTGTTCCTGACGTGTACCTGTGGTCATGACGCGTGTTCCTGACGTGTACCTGTGGTCATGGCGGGTGTTCCTGACGTGTACCTGTGGTCATGACGCGTGTGCCTGATGTGTACCTGTGGTCATGACACGTGTTCCTGACGTGTACCTGTTTTCATGACGGGTGTTCCTGACGTGTACCTGTGGTCATGACGGGTGTTCCTGACGTGTACCTGTGGTCATGACGCGTGTTCCTGACATGTACCTGTGGTCATGACGTGTGTTTCTGACATGTACCTGTGGTCATAACCCTCTGGTTGGTGTTCCTGAGCTGTAGCTCTGCTTGGTGCTCAGCACACATTCTGGACAGTTACAGATACAGTTACAGTTACAGGGCTGCATGATATTGGGAAAAAAATTTGACATTTGCAAAAAATAACATATATATATATATATATATATATGTGTGTGTGTGTGTGTGTGTGTGTGTGTGTGTGTGTGTATATATATATATATATGTCATTTTTCATATATACAATATGAAAAAACAGCTGATTTTTTCCAGTTGACTCCAATATGTCCATTTGTAAAGAATGAATCCTTCTGTAATGATTTGAGTGATTTTTGTATTTTGGAATGCATTTGCGCAGAAAATAATAAAACCAATAATTACTAAAGCTGAAAAATCATTATTTTTTTACTGGGAATGTTCTTCCTCTTGTCTTTGACGTTTCTTGTCCTTTTTGCTTCCCAGAGTTTGCATCCTGTTTCTCATTCATTTTCAGGTCGTGGTTCGGTGACTAGCTGGGGCGGGACTGCTATGGTTTGACAAACAATCAAGAATGATTGTGATTGGTGGTTTGCTGTGCATGTACTCACACACAAACAAACTCTAAGAAGCGTTAAACTGGAGTAAATTATATGCCACCGATGTCTCCTGTAGTCATGGAGAACTGGAACCATGCGAGATTTCCTTTTGAGTCAAGTTGATGTGTTTGATTCTATTTGTGACGTCATTAACGATGCTTGGTTGATATATCATGCAGCCCTAGTTACTGGACCTGCTTCAGTCACAATCCTGGAATCTGCTGCTCCGGATCTGGATCAGCAAATCCCAGACCAAGAACTCCCCGGAGCAGATAAATACATGTGCATGTGTGGTCCCCTGAAATGCTGCAACCATCCAAACATCACATGGTTTCTTGTGTGGTTTTGCGATGTACGGCCGTAAAAACCCTGCGTGTCAAAGTGGATTTTCCGACTCAAAATTCACAGGCGACGTTTCCTGTTGAATCCTTTCGTGACATTTCCTTACTGACTGCGTCGTGGCCCCGGAGCACCTGGCGTGTGCACGTGTTCTCCTCACGGAGTGAGTGTTTTCAGCGCGTGTCCGTTTGTGGGAATTGTGCGTCCATGAAGGACCAATGCCAGTGTGGCATTCTCTCTTATTCTTTACTGATTGACACCTGGGACAAACGTAAACTCTTCGGCAGCCTAAACCCCGGGTCTGTTGTGCTGCTCTCTTCTGCCTGTCTTCCTTTCACACAGCCTTGCAACTCAATCACTCATTCAATTCAATTGAAATCTCTCTGTATCCCCCCACCCCCCACCCCCCGTCTGGGGCTCTTGCTCTCCACCCCCCACCTCTGTCTGGGAGAGAGAATATTGCATGTGAATGCTGGTGTCATGTTAGCTTGGTCCTGCGTCTCACCACTACCCTGCTTACAGCAATGACACTAATTCTTGTCTCTGCAGGGACTGAGGGGACCATTCCCCCCCTACACAGGCACTGAGGGGACCATTCTCCCCCTACACAGGCACTGAGGGGACCATTCCCCCCTTACACAGGCACTGAGGGGACCATTCCCCCCCTACACAGGCACTGAGGGGACCATTCTCCCCCTTACACAGGCACTGAGGGGACCATTCCCCCCCTACACAGGGACTGAGGGGACCATTCCCCCCCTACACAGTGACTGAGGGGACCGTTCCCCCCTTACACAGGCACTGAGGGGACCATTCCCCCCTTACACAGGCACTGAGGGGACCATTCCCCCCCTACACAGGGACTGAGGGGACCATTCCCCCCCTACACAGTGACTGAGGGGACCATTCCCCCCTTACACAGTGACTTAGGGGACCATTCCTCCCCTACACAGCGACTGAGGGGACCGTTCCCCCCTTACACAGTGACTTAGGGGACCATTCCTCCCCTACACAGCGACTGAGGGGACCATTCCTCCCCTACACAGCGACTGAGGGGACCATTCCTCCCCTACACAGTGACTGAGGGGACCATTCCTGCCCTACACAGGGACTGAGGGGACCATTCCTCCCCTACACAGTGACTGAGGGGACCATTCCCCCCTACACAGTGACACTCAGGATGGGCTTTTCCTGGGCCCTCCCCTCTGCCCACAAGCAGAGGCCCTCTCTCGCTTTCACTCTCTCCAGCTCTCTCTCAAGCCTTCAATCTCTCCCTCTCTCTCTCTCTCTCTCTCTCTTTCTCTCTCTCATCTACACTTATTCTCTTTTCCTCACTTTAGTTCAGTTTTAATTGCAATGGCTTTTTTGGTCACTGAAGGTCAATAAAGTTATTGGAATGACTTTACTCAAGAGGCAGCAAATATATATTGTGTGTGTGTGTGTGTGTGTGTGTGTGTGTGTGTGTGTGTGTGCGCGTGCGTGTGCCTGTGTGTGCATCAAGAAACTCAGAGAAGATGTAGCGCATTTTCTTGTAGAATGAGTTCCTGCTTGTCTCATTCTTTGGGTCCTGGCAATGATTTCAGACATTCTCAGATCGTACTGGACTAACAGTCCAAACACACCCAGCAGTGTCTACTCAGACAGAGAACGTCTATCTTATAATCATGTAAATGTCTAAAGAGCACACGAGACAATGTTTTTGGTGTGTGTGTGTGTGTGTGTGTGTGTGTGTGTGTGTGTGTGTGTGTGCGCTTATGTCCATGCTATCACTCATGTATCCACTACAAAGCCTTTTTTATACTTCCGTTAATTAGAAACTCTTAAATGCTGAAGATTCATTTTCTTTGTCAGATTGTGATTTCCGAGTCATTCGGAAGTATAATTAGACCCCCCACTAATCACTATCCTTCCATCTTTTTACAAAGGAAGGTGTGGAAAGAGAGTGACGGTTCAGAGAATGTGGAGCCGTAAGAAGTGAAACATTTAGGCTGCAAATACAGAGCAGGAAAAGTAGTTTTATAAATGTTTAATGACATGTAATGTACGAATCTTTAATGAAAATAGAACAGATGCACTTTACATGGAAACGTAAAGCAGAGGAGTATCTGAGTAGTATTGTGGAGTATTTGTGGAGTATTGTGGAGCATTTGTGTAGTATTGTAGAGCATTTGTGTAGTATTGTGGTGTATTTGTGTGGCATTGTGGAGTATTTGTGGAGTATTGTGGAGTATTTCTGCTGTTACTTAAGCACAGTGGGGCCAGAAGTGCAGCTCTGTCTCCTCCACTCACCAGCTACAGGATGGACACATAACCTTCTGTCTGTTACTGGTCAGCTCCAGAACCTTCTCTCTGTTCTGTCACCTCTAGAACCTTCTCTCTGACCGATCAGCTGTACCAGTGGCCACTTCCAATCATCAGCCTGTGCTCATGGCGCGGGGGTGCTGTCTCACTTCCTCTCAGTGTGTGTGCGTGTGCGTGTGTGCGTGTGCGTGCGTGTGCGTGTGTGCGCGCGCGCGCGCGCGTGTGTGTGAGACTATCGGACCAGGCTATAATGTAGAGGAAACGAAGGCTGTGTGTGCGACCGTAGTCCTCTGATGAAATACAAACAGTACATCTTCCTCTCTCCTCCTCTTCCTCTCTCTAAACCTTGGCCCAAATAACACAATATTTTTACAAACGAGACCATTTTTCCTGCAAAACACAGATGAACGTTACAACCAACAGGCAACAGGCCTCTGAGTGTAAGAACAACACCTGTTACACAGCAGCTGTTTCAGCTGTTTCTGATGCCCTTAATCCCCTGACACTTTGGTGTGTGTGTGTGTGTGTGTTTGTTACAGCGCGGGCCCAAAAGGCGACAACATCTACGAGTGGAGGTCCACCATCCTGGGTCCTCCCGGCTCCGTCTACGAGGGTGGGGTCTTCTTCCTGGACATCACCTTCTCCTCCGACTACCCCTTCAAACCACCAAAGGTAGACAGGAGGACTACAGCATTCTGAGCCATCGCTCTGACTGTCTGTCTGTCTGTCTGTCTGTGTGTCTATCTGTCTGTCTGTCTGTCTGTGCCTTTCTGTCTGCCTGCCTGTGCCTGTCTGTCTGTCTGTCTGCCTTTCTGTGTCTGTCTGTCTGTCTCTCTGCCCATACAGCCATGATTTCTCTGTGCCCATCACACAGTTCCAGGATGTAACATCAGGCCAAATGGTTACGCTGAACCGCTTTTAATATGCCTGTTTTTGAACATCATCAAAAATGCAGGAAAGTGGCAGGAAATATTAAAAAGACGAAGTGCCAGGAGTGAACACGTCCGATTGGCTGTGCCCATTCAGACGTGTAAAGGTCATTTCACTCCAGACGTGCTAGCCATGCTGTGGCAGCTCACGGCTGCTACGCTCCGGTGTTAATCACTGTGACCTTTGACACCTGTCACATGTGACGTGCATCGCAGCAGTAGTGTGAGCAAATAAAGAATAACGTGATTATTGAGAATTTATGTGATTATTTATGTCTGTTACCACTTTGCTAGCAGTTTCTACCCAGAAACGGTACAAAATTATTGAAATATCAATGCGATCTAGATCCGTCATGAAAACAGAGAAGAGCTGGGTGTTTACTCTGTGTCACAGAGGGTCTCTTCTCAAAGTTTTACTTGTCGTTAGTGCTGGAAGTTCAAAACTCCTCGGAACAGAAGATGAAAATGTTGTCGATTTCACAGTGTGGAAACGTGTTACCACGGGAGCAGCACCAAGCTCATCTGCTGGAATAGTTTTTATCGTGTCCCCGTATGGGCGGACTAGCGCGGTGGGTCACACCAGGCCTGACGGAGCCGCAGTGACTAGCTGTGTCGCTTCTGGAGTGACAAGTGCTGAAGACACCTTGCTAGTGGTGCGGCAGTTCTGCTTTACTCTTAAATGGCGCATGTCCACGTGACTAGAGTAACCTGTGAGGCCAGACTGCAGTGTTCAAAACGTGAAGTACTGATGCTGTGCTGGGGGTTCTCCTGAAAATCCTAGGAGGAAGCTGGATACTAACCATGGCCGGTTTCCAGCTGGAGCACCGGAGTCAGCTGTAGAGCAGTTTTCAGTGTGAGGTGGCTGCGTACACACATTGTGGGCCAGCCTGTTTCTGAAGGCTGACGTGAAGGTTGACGTGAAGGCTGACGTGTAGGCTGACGTGAAGGCTGGTCTGGCCGCAGCCGGTGCCTGGACTAGAGCGCTGTGGTCATGAATTTTTATCATGAAGAGGGGAGGAGTCAGGGAGTTTTATTATGAAGAGGGGAGGAGTCAGGGGTTTGACGTGAAGAGGGGAGGAGTCGGGGAGTTTTATTATGAAGAGGGGAGGAGTCAGGGGTATGACGTGAAGAGGGGAGGAGTCGGGGTTTTATTATGAAAGGGGAGGAGTCGAGTATGACGTGAAGAGGGGAGTCAGGGGGTTTTATTATGAAGAGGGGAGGAGTCAGGGGTATGACGTGAAGAGGGGAGGAGTCGGGGAGTTTTATTATGAAGGGGGAGGAGTCAGTTATGACGTGAAGAGGGGAGGAGTCAGGAGGTTTTATTATGAAGGGGGAGGGGTCGGGTATGACGTGAAGAGGGGAGTCAGGGGGTTTTATTATGAAGAGGGGAGGAGTCAGGGGTATGACGTGAAGAGGGGAGGAGTCGGGGAGTTTTATTATGAAGGGGGAGGAGTCGGTTATGACGTGAAGAGGGGAGGAGTCAGGGGGTTTTATTATGAAGGGGGAGGGGTCGGGTATGACGTGAAGAGGGGAGTCAGGGGGTTTTATTATGAAGAGGGGAGGAGTCAGGGGTATGACGTGAAGAGGGGAGGAGTCGGGGAGTTTTATTATGAAGGGGGAGGAGTCGGTTATGACGTGAAGAGGGGAGGAGTCAGGGGGTTTTATTATGAAGGGGGAGGGGTCGGGTATGACGTGAAGAGGGGAGTCAGGGGGTTTTATTATGAAGAGGGGAGGAGTCAGGGGTATGACGTGAAGAGGGGAGGAGTCGGGGAGTTTTATTATGAAGGGGGAGGAGTCGGTTATGACGTGAAGAGGGGAGGAGTCAGGGGGTTTTATTATGAAGGGGGAGGAGTCGGAGCTTTGACGTAAAGAGGGGAGTCAGGGGGTTTTATTATGAAGAGGGGAGGAGTCAGGGGTATGACGTGAAGAGGGGAGGAGTCGGGGAGTTTTATTATGAAGGGGGAGGAGTCGGTTATGACGTGAAGAGGGGAGGAGTCAGGGGGTTTTATTATGAAGGGGGAGGAGTCGGAGCTTTGACGTAAAGAGGGAAGGGGTCAAGGTTATGACGTGAAAGGGGGAGGAATCAGGGCATTGACGTGAAGAGCATTTTAGCATTTCAGTGTCCCTGTGGAGAACTTTGCAGCTGGTATGTCTTTATGCCCCCTTCTGTCTCCCTCCCTCTCCCCATGGCATGTCGTTGGTGTGTTTGTGTAAGGAGGCGGTGCCAGCTCTTAGCAGCAGCAGAGCCACTATGGCGTGTTAATCCCGTAATAGTAAGCGAGGCGCGACTGCAGGCCGTATGGGCTGCGGTGGAGGAGGGGAGGAGAGGAGAAGGAGGGGAGGGGCCGAGAACCGGTGCGCTTTCTCACGGAGGAATCCCCAGCTCTCCCACGCTGCCTCCTGCAGAAGGAGGCACTTGGGGGTTCTGGCATTTTCCCGACTGATCTGTTGGAGGAAACCGTGTGTGCGTTTTCATTCTGTGTTTGTGCTTCTCTCTCTCTCTCTCTCTCTCTCTCTCTCTCTCTCCCACTTTTTCTCTGTCTGCCACATCTGTCGCTTCCATTGTTTCTTATTCTTTCTTCTGCATGATCTCTTCCCTCTCTCTCCCTCTCTCTCTCTGTTATTCTGTCTCTTTGTGTGTCTTTCTGTGCCCCTCTCTCCCTCTCTGTGTTCCGGGTGCTGTTCTGCTGTCAGGTTGCTGTAGTGTGGTGTGTGCTCTTCCGTACCGAGGGAGCCCCGCTAACACACTACATCCCTGTCGCATCCTCTGGCCCTTTGACACAGACGCTCCCAAGTTATGTGACTTCTTCCTCAGTTCCCACTGGGAAAATGTGTATACATGTGGGTGTCGATGTGAGACTGTGCATATATCATTGTGAGACTCTGTGTGTGTGTGTGTGTGTGTGTGTGTGTGTGTGTGTGTAACTATATAAAATAAATAAAACACAAACCATATCTTTATCCAGGGTAAGCTTGTAAGTGCCTGACACTTTTCTGCCCGTACCTGACCCCAGATCAGTGAACTTGGCTTAAGATCACTTCAGCCAGCTTTATGTGACCCCAGGTCAGCGGAATTGGTCTGACCCCCTGGTGAGTGAGCTTAGCTTTCCAAGCCTGCAGTGAGCAGTGTCCTTCAGCAGCCTGCTGGGCTCGTTTACATCGTTAATGCCCTGTTCGTTTACATCGTTAATGCCTTGATCGTTTAGATTGTGAATGCCCTGATTGTTTAGATCATTAATGCCCTGATCGTTTACATCGTTAATGCCACTCTCATTTAGATTGTTAATGCCCTGCTCGTTTACATGGTTAATGCTGCATTCATTTTGATCATTAATGCCCTCATCGTTTAGATCATTAATGCCCCGCTCCTTTACATCGTTAATGCCCCGCTCTTTTACATCATTAATGCCCCGTTCGTTTACATCGTTAATGCCCTGCTTGTTTACATCGTTAATGTCCCAATCGTTTGGTCGTTCCTGCCCCGTTCGTTTAGATCGTTAATGCCCCGATCGTTTACATCGTGAATGCTCTGCTTGTTTACATCGTTAATACCCCTCTCGTTTGGTCGTTCCTGCCATGCTCATTTAAATGAAGGAAGGCTTAGTGGGGTTGGCAGGGGGGTCTGGCTAATCTGCCAGATCGATACATTTCAGGTTTCGATTCTGATCTGCGAGTGTGTCGGTAATGAGAGTTTAAACTGTGTCGGTGGTCATGAACAAGATGGATGATTATAGACTTTCCTCAGTTACTTTAGTCTGAATTCGGAAGACACTGGTGACAGTAGCTCTCAGACCTCTTCAGCTGGAATATCTGCACTGATATCAGATCTCAGCACAGTTCCACTGTAGCCCAAACCTGACAAACGTGTACCCAGCTGGAAGGAATATGGCAGTTAACTCTGCTTTGCCATGCCCCTATGACCATTTGATTGGCTGGAAGAAAATGATTGGCATGAATCCTGCTTCCCTAAAGGGTGGCACTGAATCTGTTGATAAGGGTCCATAGAAATCGAGACTTGGTAAAAGATACTAAACGTAATTAGAATTTAGAAGATACATGATGTGTTAACAGAAACGTGTTTGTTTTTTTAGATCACTTCAGTCTGCCACATGATCCTTGGTTACGGGGACATGTGGTGTCTTCATGCTGAGGTATAGTAACCCAGCAACCTAAACTGAACATCAACAGAACCAAACATCTGGACTGGTTCATGTGGAATGACAGTTCCCAAAATAAGTCTCTCAATTCTCTAAAAACTACCTACAAAATTAATTGTTCAGTTATGCTCTGTCACTGCACATATAAGGTATTGGTGACTTCTCAGTCAGGAATGTTGGGGTAGCAAAGCTCGTCTGAATTCCTTGTCTGGTGACCACTGACGTCTCAAAGGGGTGGTAGACAGTCTCCAAAGTTTTTGGCAAAGTCCACACTGTTTCCTCGTCCCAATAGACAGGTGAGGGGAATGACGTACATGCGAGAATGCTGGGAATCTTCATCCCAGTATCGTCCTGCAGGCGCGTTTATTTAGTTCCAGTCATTTGTCTTGATCTCTGGTATGTGACCTATGGTAGACAGGAACTGTTCATTCCAAATGTCAGTGTTTGTTAGAGAATGCTGGTGTTTGTTGGAGAAGGTAGGTGTGTATTTGAGAATGCAGGTGTGTGTTTGAGAAAGCTGGTAGTTGTGAGAGAATGCTGGTGTTTGTTTGAGAAAATTGGTGTTTGTTTGTTAGAGAATGCTGGTGTGTGTTAGAGAATGCAGGTGGTTGTTTGAGAAAGTTGGTGTTAGTTTGAGAATGCTGCTGTTTGAGAAAGTTGGTATTTGTTAAGGAATGCTGGTGTTTGTTTAAGAAAGTTGGTATTTGTTGGAGATTGCTGGTGTTTCTTGGAGAATGCTGGTGTTGGAGAATGCTGTCATGTGTTGGAGAAGGTTGGTGTTTGTTAGGGAATGCTGGTGCTTGTTGGAGAAGCTTAGTGTTTGTTGGAGAATGCTGGTGTTTATTGGGGAAGGTTGTGTTGGTGAGCAGCAGAGGAACTTTTCTGATAAAGGTCTGTTCTCTCCCATGCTCCTTATCCAGGTCACGTTCCGTACACGGATCTACCACTGCAACATCAACAGTCAGGGAGTGATCTGTCTGGACATCCTGAAGGACAACTGGAGCCCCGCCCTCACCATCTCCAAGGTCCTCTTGTCCATCTGCTCCCTGCTGACAGACTGCAACCCTGGTGAGTGTCACAGTGTGCCCTGAGCACTGCACACATCTTCACTAACAGCCTCTGCACGATGGTCTTCACACACCTCCCAGTGAACACAGTGGATAGAGCCACATGTCACACACTGTGGTTGCCCCGAGCACCGTACCGGTGTAAACAGAGTGGGCTACTCTGAAGCATGCAGATCTCACCAGCGGCTAACAGCGGAGATTGGGACTGGTATGTCAGAGGAATGGCAGGTGTGTAGTCTGAGATTGGGACTGGTATGTCAGATGTCAGGTGTGTAGTCTGAGATTGGGACTGGTATGTCAGATGTTGGGTGTGTAGTCTGAGATTTGGACTGGTGTGTCAGATGGCAGGTGTGTAGTCTGAGATTTGGACTGGTGTGTCAGATGGCAGGTGTGTAGTCTGAGATTTGGACTGGTGTGTCAGATGTCAGGTGTGTAGTCTGAGATTGGGACTGGTGTGTCAGATGTCAGGTGTGTAGTCTGAGATTGGGACTGGTGTGTCAGATGTCAGGTGTGTAGTCTGAGATTTGGACTGGTATGTCAGGTGTGTAGTCTGAGATTTGGACTGGTATGTCAGGTGTCAGGTGTGTAGTCTGAGATTTGGACTGGTATGTCAGATGTCAGGTGTGTAGTCTGGTCTGTACAAGCGTGAGGAGTCTCGAGAATCACATTCAGTCACGTTAAAATGGAAAGTCTGCAGGGGAGGGCCGGTGAAGTGAGGGGAGGGGGCTGATGAGGGGAGGGGGCTGATGAGGGGAGGGGGCTGGTGGCAAATGCACACTGCAGTCAAACAACCACAACATGTAACCGATGCATAGGTTAACAGCATATATGAAATCCCCACTCTGCCCCACAGGCCCCCACTCTCCCCCACACGCGCCCCCACCCCCACCCCACTCTCCCCCACTTTCCCCCACAGGCCCCCACTCTCCATCTCTCTCCCCCACAGGCCTCCACCCCCACCCCACTCCTCCACAGGCAGCTCTTGGGGTGTTTAGGGGGCTGGACTGCGAGCCTGTGCAGAGGAGGTAGAGGTTTATCAGAACTCCCTGTGTGAAGGTCACACAGAGGTGTCTGCCACCCTGTGTATGTGGTGAGTGTGGGCTGTGTGTCTGTGTGTGTGTGTGGTGAGCGTGGGCTGTGTGTGTGTGGTGAGCGTGGGCTGTGTGTGTGTGGTGAGCGTGGGCTGTGTGTGTGTGTGTGTGTGTGGTGAGCGTGGGCTGTGTGTGTGTGTGGTGAGCGTGGGCTGTGTGTGTGTGTGGGGGCTGTGTGTGTGTGTGGTGAGCGTGGGCTGTGTGTGTGTGTGTGGTGAGCGTGGGCTGTGTGTGTGTGTTTGTGTGGTGAGCGTGGGCTGTGTGTGTGTGCGTGTGTGTGTGGTGAGCGTGGGCTGTGTGTGTGTGTGTGTGTGTGGTGAGCGTGGGCTGTGTGTGTGTGTGTGTGTGTGGTGAGTGTGGGCTGTGTGTGTGTGTGTGTATGGTGAGTGTGGGCTGTGTGTGTGTGTGTAGGCTGTGTGTGTGTGGTGAGCGTGGGCTGTGTGTGTGTGTGTGTGTGTGTGTGGTGAGTGTGGGCTGTGTGTGTGTGTGTGGTGAGAGTGGGCTGTGTGTGTGTGTGTGTGGTGAGTGTGGGCTGTGTGTGTGTGTGGTGAGTGTGTATGTGTGTGTGGTGAGTGTGTATGTGTGTGTGGTGAGCGTGGGCTGTGTGTGTGTGTGTGATGAGTGTGAGCTGTGTGTGTGGTGAGTGTGGGCTGTGTGTGTGTGTGTGTGTGTGTGTGTGTGTGTGTGTGGTGAGAGTGGGCTGTGTGTGTGTGTGGTGAGTGTGGGCTGTGTGTGTGTGTGTGTGTGTGTATGGTGAGCGTGGGCTGTGTGTGTGTGTGTGGTGAGTGTGGGCTGTGTGTGTGTGTATGGTGAGAGTGGGCTGTGTGTGTGTGGTGAGCGTGGGCTGTGTGTGTGTGGTGAGTGTGTATGTGTGTGTGGTGAGCGTGGGCTGTGTGTGTGTGTGTGGTGAGCGTGGGCTGTGTGTGTGGTGAGTGTGGGCTGTGTGTGTGTGTGTGTGTGTGGTGAGAGTGGGCTGTGTGTGTGTGTGTGTGGTGAGCGTGGGCTGTGTGTGTGTGGTGAGTGTGGGCTGTGTGTGTGTGGGCTGTGTGTGTGTGGTGAGCGTGGGCTATGTGTGTGTGTGTGTGTGTGTGTGTGGTGAGCGTGGGCTGTGTGTGTGTGGTGAGTGGGCTGTGTGTGTGTGTGTGTGTGTGTGTGTATGTGTGGGCTGTGTGTGTGTGGTGAGCGTGGGCTGTGTGTGTGTGTGTGGGCTGTGTGTGTGTGTGTGTGTGTGTGTGTGTGGTGAGCGTGCGCTGTGTGTGTGTGTGTGTGTGTGTGTGTGGTGAGCATGGGCTGTGTGTGTGTGTGTGTGTGTGGTGAGGCTGTGTCTCCTTTACTCCCCTCATCATCATCACTTCAGCAGGAGCCTGTTTCTGAGCGTCAGTCGCTAAAAACAGCAAGCATATCTTTCACACTTCCACTTTCAGATCCTCTGTTGAGTGAGTGTGTGTGTGTGTGTGTGTGTGTGCGTGTGCGTGCACATAAGGTGTATGCATGCACATAGTATGTGTGTATGCACCCATGTGTGCATGTGCATGTGTATAAGGGGTGTGTGTGCGTATATGTGTGTGTGTGTGGAGCTGAGTCAGCTGTGAGTGCTGAGAATTGGAGCTGGCTGTTGAAACCCCCACAGCTGCCTGTCAGGCTGCAGTCACTGTGTGTGTGTGTGTGTGTGTGTGTGTGTGTGTGTGTGTGTGTGTGTGTGTGTGTGTGTGTGTGTGTGTGTGCGCGTTTGTGTGCATGTGTATGTATGTGTGTGTAGTCATGGTAACAATAATGGTTTCAGTAATCGAAACAGTAACAGTAATGGTAGCAGTAACAGTAGCAGTAATGGTAGCCGTAATGGTAACAGTAATAGTAATGGTAACTAACGGTAACAGTAACGGTAATAGTAACAGTAATGGTAGTGGTTGTGGTGCTTGGCTCACGGTTCCAGAGCACCTGTAGTGCCTACATCCAGCCCCAAGACAGTGCCTGTCTTGTCTGTTGGCTTCATGGCAAGCCACAGGTCAAATGTAGTGAGAACGTCATGTTGGTGTATGTTGGGGGATGTGCAGAGAGTAAAGATGACCAGGATTCTCTGTATTTACCCTTTACTATCCCTTTTTTTGGATAGTAAAGACAGATACTTTCTGCATAATTAACCTCAAAGCGAATTGTTTCATATGCTGTGTACTACATTACGAGAGTAATTTAGAATACTGTATCTGTAAAAGCGTTTGCACACAAAACAGTGAATTCTACTGTTATGATTCCACATCTCTCCCTCTGTTCTTTTAAAAAGAAATAAAAACTCAAATTGCTGCCTTTCTCTCTCTCTCTCTCTCTCTCCATCTCTCTCTCTCTCTCTCTCTCTCTCTCTCACTCTCTCTCTCTCTCTCTCTCTCTCTCTCTCTCTCTTTTTTCAGCGGATCCTCTGGTTGGGAGCATAGCCACTCAGTACTTGACCAACAGAGCCGAACACGACAGGATAGCTCGACAGTGGACCAAGAGATACGCCACATAGATGCTAACAGCCCAGCCCTCGCTCCACTCACCCAATCACCAGGCGAGACCCTGCCCCGCCCCACCCCCAGCCTCCACCCAGTCTCCTGCACGCCCGCTCGGATCCAGGAGAGACGACTTTACAACGTGCAGCAAATCTTTATAACCTTTACGATACGGACTTGTGTGTATATGTCCTGCGGATTCTACCCTGTTCTGGTACCCAACACGGACTGGGGAGAACAGACCAGAGCCCACCTAGCTGAACGCTCCCGGTGTAGATTTTTGTAGCTATAGGTTTAGCTCTGTTCAATTGCCTATTACCAGTCTTGTTTCTTGGGGATATTAAAAAAAAATGTATTTTGTGATGTAATAAGGAACCTTCCTAAAGTCAACCAAATATTCTGGTATATTTTAGCCTCCTCCGTTATCTGTACGAAGCTGAAAAGAAGGAAAACGTGGATAAACATTTAGCTGTAGAATATTAGAGGCTCCTGACCCTTTTCCAGTCCTGTGATACGTGACATTGTGAATCTGTTCTACCGTTGTCACTTTGTAATGAAGAGAAACAGACAAACCCGTCGAACGTTTTGTAGCTCAGCTGAAATGAGCCGCCATGTAATATCCTCTCATACACAATAAATTTAAAAAAGGGAATAGGGCTGTGTGTGTGTGTGTGTGTGTGTGTGTGTGTGTGTGTGTGTGTGTGTGTGTGTGTGTGTGTGTGTGTGCGCGTGCGTGTGTGTGCACGTGCGTGCCTAACCGAGTTTGGCGGCTGCCAATCAAAATATCAGCAGTGTGAATGCGCTCAGTTCAGGGTCCCTCGCCACGCCCCTCTTGCACATCACCCTCATCAAATCACTGAGCATCTGAAACACAAAGGAAACTCCATCATCGGTTATAAAAGGCAACATTTTTGCCAGAGTTGCTTCTGTGCCCTTTTACATCTGATGGCTGATGGTATTTAGAAGTGATCGTTGTCCAGTGATCATTGTTAAACGTTGTTTAAAACATTTTTTACCTGGATGATTCACAAAATGACCCTATGCTCACCAACTTCTTAGGTGGTTTTGAGGGGGTCATGGGTGTTTGTGCTACTCCTTCAAGGATGTCAGTCGGGTATTCTAGCTACCTCTCTCTCTTTTTCACTCCCTTTTCCCCTCCCACCCTGGTCGTTTTGTGGAGAGTGATTTATTCTGGCCAGTGGTGAACGTGTCAGATTTATATCCAGGAGGAGAAAGCGCATGCAAGCTGTTGTCTGCTGCCCCCTGGTGGCTGCTCTTTGAATAGCGCTCTCAGCTGGGGCTTAGCATGGCGAGAGTGAGAGAACTGCTGGGTTGAGGTTGATAACATTTCTTCCCCTGTGAGGAGAGACCCACAGTGTCCCTGACTGTCATTTCTGTGGAATGGCACGACATGTTCGGGCGCCAGCCTGAGATGCTGTGGATTAGTGCGTGTGTTTGCGTGCGGCCTGTATTTGAAGCGTGTGAGCTTGTTCTCTGGAAAAGCCGAGGGCTGTTTTCAGTTTCTTTAACCCTATCTAACACCTTGCTACGCACAGATACACGGGCATACGCACGCCTGAAGGGCTACTGTTGTAATGAGCCAGGTCTGAGTTGCACTTTCTCTTTCAAATCTCAGAGAGAAGCTGCAAATAAACAGGGACTGCTGAGATCTCGGAGGTGAGGCAGTGAGATCGTCTCCAATGCGTTTGCTCACGGTCGGTATAAACCCGCAGTAGCTATTGGTGTTAGACTGGAATGTTCTGAATGGCAGGTGTGAGCTCTCTACTGGCGCAGGAGTGTCTGCCCAGCACACGAATCCATCCCCGTTTCTGGACGTGCTGGACGTGGACAGGCTGGTGTGTTTTGCTGCACCCGAACATCTGGAGGTCGTAGCACTGCGCGCTTCTGTCTTCTTTCTGCTTGTCGTCAACTGCTGCCACAGTTCAGCATGCCCTCACACGCCTGGACCAACGTCTGCTAGTCGTTAAGGTTTCACTCCAGTGCATTTGACAAAGGAAAACCATTGAGCACTGGGATACACCACAATGCTCCGCCCCACCACTACTGTATGCTTGACCCCTAAATAGCTGAGTTTGTATGGGGGTGAGGTTGTATTGTTAACGCCCCCCGCACAGCACACAATGGTATTTCCCATGCTCACAGCTCATGTTGAAATGTCCCTTCTCCTGCCCAGCTCACCAGGGCTGTAACACTGAGCCGCCGATGTGGGGGTGGCGTCAGACGACCAGCTGCATCCCCGGTGGCACGGCCAGGCCAGGGCGCACTCTTCCCACGCCGCCACACGAGGGAGACAGAGCATCACGTTACGCTCATGCCACGCGTGCTGCTTCTACGGAATCTCATTTGAGACCACCAGGACATGATTAATAGTTCATGGTTTTGGACAATAATATCGTTTATTTGAATCTTGTTAAGTTATGTAAATAGAAAGGATGTGTGCAGTGTGCTGGGTAATCAGGTAATGGACTGGGGGTGATGAAGACACTCGTTGAATTATCTTATACACACACACACACACACACACAAATTCACACGGCGTTTAAAAGGACAGCTCAGGTAATGAGTATTGAGCCTGATTATGTTGTTCTGGAGAGTGGACCTGTCTCTCTGTCCCCTGTGCTGGCTGTCTCTCTGTCCCCTGCGCTGGCTGTCTCTCTGTCCTCTGCGCTGGCTGTCTGTCTTTGCCCTGCGCTGGCTGTCTCTCTGTCCCCGTGCTGGCTGTCTCTCTGTCCCCTGCGCTGGCTGTCTCTCTGTCCCCTGCGCTGGCTGTCTCTCTGTCCTCTGCGCTGGCTGTCTGTCTTTGCCCTGTGCTGGCTGTCTCTCTGTCCCCTGTGCTGGCTGTCTCTCTGTCCCCTGTGCTGGCTGTCTCTCTTTCCCCTGTGCTGGCTGTCTCTCTGTCCCCTGCGCTGGCTGTCTCTCTTTCCCCTCTGCTGGCTGTCTCTCTGTCCCCTGCGCTGGGTGTCTGTCTTTCCCCTGTGCTGGCTGTCTCTCTTTCCCCTGTGCTGGCTGTCTGTCTGTCCCCTGCGCTGGCTGTCTCTCTTTCCCCTGTGCTGGCTGTCTCTCTTTCCCCTGTGCTGGCTGTCTCTCTGTCCCCTGCGCTGGCTGTCTCTCTTTCCCCTGTGCTGGCTGTCTCTCTGTCCCCTGCACTGGCTGTCTCTCTTTCCCCTGTGCTGGCTGTCTCTCTGTCCCCTGTGCTGGCTGTCTGTCTCTTTCACGTATTCTATACGAGGACAAAAGCTCTGAACCCATGTTGCATTTGGATGGAAATCACCACACTTGTGTCTCTGAGCTGCTCTCACCTCCTCTGTGAAACATTAGACATGAAACAGCCTCGATTCCACCTGCCTTCAGAACTTCACAGACACCATCAAACTTCCTGAAGCAAACCCTCCTCCTGCTAAAGTGAAGATTTCCTTCTGAATCAAGGTTGCAGTGCAAAAGTGTCTCCTTTATGTCTCCTATCTCCCCTGTTCTCCATGACTCCTTCACTCAACTGCTTGATATATGTGGGAGGTGTGGGGGGGTCCAGTGTTCTAGTGTAAATCGGAGTCCATGTCTCCCCCAAAATCCAGCCTAAGGTCTCCCTTCACGACGACATGTTGAGAGTGAATAATATTTACCATGAAAGACACAAACTCTGTTTTTCCTTCATGACAGTCTACAAAAATCTTATTGTTTGTGGCAAGATAATTGTGTTTGATGCTTGCTGTGGTTAAGATGCTGTTCCTTAACTAATTGGTGACCAGAAGGGTTTAACACCCATAACCTGATGTTGTTAAGCTCCGTTTAAGGACTCATGAGAGCTTATTAACCATTTGACATCCTTCTGATGGGACAAAAGATGGAACTGGTGCTCGACACTGAATGAGTGGTTCAAGTGTGTGCGAGTGTGTGCGTGTGTGTGTGTGTGAGAGAGAGAGAGACAGCAGGCCAAATAAGATCTATTCCCCATGCTGACGGAGCTGTTACAAGTGGAGAGTACAACAGCTTAATTGAAGTGAAGTGAGCTGGGATTTCTGGGTGTGCCACTAAGCACCCTGGTCCTGGTCCTGGTCCTGGTTGTACCCCCCACCACCACTCACCCACCCCACCACCCTTTTTTAAGAAGCGGTGTGGGGTTTTTTTCCTTTTTCTTTCAGCCATCAGCAGCAGGAAGTACTGATACCAGGTTCTGTGTTGTTGTGTACTGAACGTACAACTTCTAGTAAAAGTCTGCAGTGAAAATGAGTTTAGACCTCTATCTGTCTCTATCTGTCTCTCTCTCTCTCTCTCTCTCTCACACACACACACACACACACACACACACACACACACACACACACACACACACACAAAGGTCTTTTCCTGTCTGCTGTATACCCTGTGTAGGAAGCGGATGTGCTGAGGGAAATCCTTTCCCCTGATCAGGTAGTCAGACTGGTTTCCGTGCCCCCCCCCCCCCCCCCCCCCCCACACACACACACAAACACACACCGACTTTTAACTCCACACTGCTGCTGTTTAAATGATGAGGAGCTGAAATGGCCTGCTTGGCATTTCACACGCACACACACACTGTTGCTTTTTAGCCCATAGTTTCTTGCTCTAGTACTTTAGAAGCTGGACCCACCAGAGTCGTCGTCACCTACAGTCATTGTGACGCTCCTTTAATCCTCTAACACTTCCTCCATCACATAGTTTCCAGCGCTTGTTCACTTTTCATCCTATAGCCCTGAAACATGGAGCAGAGCCTCAACTAGGCACCCAGTGCACTCGGCTGTGTTTCATACTGAGAGCCCTTGTCTGTTTTCCCCTGCTGTGCTTTCTGTAATCCCGTTGTCCAACTCTGAAAACTCAGTGACCGTAATCCTCTTGAAGTGTTAAGCAAGTCTCAGCAAACATGACAGATGAAAAAGGAGACTATTAACCACAAATCCAGGGCCGCGCTTCGTGCTGATACGATTCCGCCATGTCCGAAAGGCACCTATTGGCTTGCCTTCTTCCAGTGATCAAAAATTGTCATTTTTGATGTGACGATTCCCACATTCACTTGGCTGTAGTTTTTGTGTTTTTGCAATGGGTTTATTTTAACTTCTAGACAGAATTTTTCTAGGTAAAAACATTTTTTGGGTGGGGGGGGGGCATTTTTTGGTAACTAGTTGAGTGATTATTTGTTATGTATGCAGTCAAGACGGAAGGATAAAATGACGCCTGCCCTCACTGGTCAGGGTTGGCACAGATCCTTTTATTGCTTGAAGAACATGGAATTTCCTGTTCCGTGAAGAACCCCCCTCACTGGAGACTATAAACAGCGCAGAAAAATTCCAAGATGTTGAAAGTAGGCCATAAAACAGACCCAGTCCAGAGATGAGCGGATTCTGGGATTCTGGTTATTTTAATTTCTGTGTGAGCACAGACCAGTGCCAGGATCGGATGATGGAGAGTGTGAGTACGGATGAGAGGGTGATATCCTGACTCAGCCAGTTGACCACTGTCTGGGAGTAATTTAGGCCCGCCAGTGTGTGTGTGTGTGTGTGTGTGTGTGTGTGTGTGTGTGAGTGTGAGTGTGTGTGTGTGTGTGTGTGTGTGTGTGTGTGTTTTGAACCTCTTTATGGTATAACTGCTTTAGCTTTGTTAGTTGCTTTTGTTTGTTTAGCTCCCTGTTTATTTATTTGTTCATTTTTAACAACACATATGCTCAAGCAGCACTAAGTATGACATATTGGAGGCCTGTTTCTGCATGTCTGTCTCCTAGGTGTGTGGTGTGGTTAATTACTTAACCATGGGCAACCCCAGAGGTGATGTGGTTCTGCGCTACACAACCACTACACACCTCTCAGACGGAGCCTCACCTCCACACGTAGCCTCCAGATGGCGCTGTCTCCACACGCCGAGGGCTCGGCATCCCAGAGGGCCGTGCGACTTTGTCTTAATGACGAGGCTCAGATGGCTTGCTAAGTGTCTCCTCTGGGAGACTATTGTAATGGAAGCTTAGACCCCCCCCCCCCAACACACACATACACACACACACACACACACACACACACACACACACACACACACGAGATGCTTCTACAGAGGCCAGATGCTACTGGGAGAACCCCCCTGCTTTAACCTGTCAGCTTTAAGCAGCCCAACCCCCACCACACATATACACACACACACACACACACACGTGCGCATGCACACACACACACACACACACACACACACACCACAACCACCAGTCCTTCTGCTGTAGATGCAGCACTACTAAAGACACCCATCAGTACACAACAGTCTCTGTTAGCATCTCTTTGGCTACGCGCCAGTCTGCTGGTACCATCTCGGAGTGTTGGGGAGGGTTTGGCAAACCTAGACCTGCAGCATCTCCTCAGCAACACAAGTCCTGGATCAGAACAAGCATTAAAGAGCCTGATTTTCACCGAGGGCGCCGTTATTAGCAAGCCTGCGTTTGGTCTGGTGATTTCACACCTCAAATATTCTTCTGTCAGATGTTTTTGTTTTTTTGTTTTTTCTGAAGCAGCATATTTACATTTACATTTAAGGCATTTAGTTGACGCTTTTATCCAAAGGGACTTACAGTTACGACCGAGTACAACTTGAGTAATTGAGGGTTAAGGGCCTTGCTCAGGGGCCCAATGACGGAAGTGAAAATATGATGGAATATGATGGAAGTGAAAATACAGTACAAGCACGGTGCCCTTGCAGGAAGTTCACCAACTAAAACTCAACAGCTGATCACGTACCAGTACTAAGAAAGGCGGGAACTCCGAGGCCATGCCAAAGCGCGGGTGGGGCATCGAATACCGTAAGTCAAGGTAGACCAAAGAACAGCAAACCTCTCCTAAGCAGTACAGCTAATCCGGGTATGGCATGCACAAGAAAAAGAAAGAGGCTACCTCCAGATATAAGCCGCACACGGCGCCGGCACTGGGGCGTTGAGCCAGTCTGATCACTGCTCACTAGAGTCTTCTGGTCAGATTTGTGTTTGATGGTTTGCTATTAGTTCTGTGAGGGTGTCAGTGCAGAGAAGTTACTAAACCATGCATGACTAAAAAAAATATTACACCCCTTTGGTATAATGGCACTGGTGTTGCACTGCAGTTGTGGTCAGTCAACCGCAGTTCAGTGCATTTGGTTCGGCTCTAATTAACAGCCATGTGGATGTATTCTTAGCGTTGAAGTCACACTTCCAGATGAAAGGAGAAGTTATTTTGTTTTGTTTTGTTTTGTTGACTACAAGCATTCTGCCTTTTTGTTTTTATGCTGATCTGTTTGTTTTTTTGCCGGACTGCCCACTCACATTTCCTGAATCTGGCTGTGAGCTAAGCAGACAAGGTGAAACTAAAGAAAATAGCCAAACGCTGTTGCGTATCTATGGTCACACACACACAAACACACACACACTATGGTAATGACAAATCTCATTGCTCTGATAGACACCGTTGACATTCAGACACTAAGGAAGCAAGCCTCTCTCATTCTCTATCAATCTTGTGCATTCTCTTTCCATCTCCCTCATTCACTGTATATCTCTCATTCTCTCTCCATCTCTCAACTTCTCTCATTCTCTCCATCTCTCTCATTATCTCTCCATCTCTCATTCTCTCATTCATTCTCTCACAAACTCTCATTCTCAGTCTGCCATTCACTACATCTCTCTCATTCTCTCCATCTCTCATTCTCTGTCTGCCATTCACTACATCTCTCTTTCTCTCCATCTCTCATTCTCTCTTTCATTCTCTCTCACTTTCGACTGGAGCTCCTACATCCCCCACTCCTCCTAAAAGCGAGGATTAGTTCTGGAGGATTTGCAAGCAAACTTCCCCCACAATGGAACTTTGGAGGGGACCATGAAACAGCTCATCTGGGCATCAAACAGAACCAGCCCATCAGCCGGCAGACCAACTCGCCTAATTATTTCAGCTCCTAATTAGTGTCTAGAGCATCTCTCTCTCTCTCTCTCTCTCTCTCTCTCTCTCTCTCTCTCTCTCTCTCTCTCTCTCTCCCCCCCCCCCCCCCATCCTCCATCCTTTGTGTGTTGTGTTACAGGATTTCCCTTGTGTACGGCATTAGTAGACTTCCAGATAATTCCGCTCCAGGCCGTGCTGTCTGGGACATTCCACCCACGCCAGCCTCGGCCAAGCTGCTCTGATTTGCACAGGTCTTGCTGACTGATTAAGAGAAACCGGAAGCATGTCAGCGTTAAAGACCAGGGAGCTTAAAGCACAGAATTAAACACACTGCCGGAAGTTTAACGACTTAAAAAGCTTTAACACCTAAAGCCATCCTGTGATCTTTTGTTTTTATTTTGGTCCTATGGCACAGCCATTCTGATTGGTCCTTGATTATAAAAAAAAAAGGACATTTGGGCCATTCTGATTGGTCCATGATTATAGTAAAGGACATTTGGGCTATTTTGATTGGTCCTTGGTTATAGTAAAGGACATTTGGGCTATTCTGATTGGTCCTTGGTTATAGTAATGTAACGGCCCGAGTGCCGCAGGGCAAGGAGCAGGACGTTCAGACTCCCTTGATGGTAATAGACATTTATTGTGAAACACGGAAGACAAGGGCACTCACATAAATGGTGAGAACCAAGCGCATAAACCATTGTGAACACCAACACAAACGAGCAACAAAAAAAGGTCTACATTTTCAATGACTGACAAAACTGCATGCACCAACATACACACAGACAATACACACTAATCCATTTGCAAGTGTGCGTAGACACCAGAGGCGTGGCTACAAACAAGAACAATTACAATGAATTCCCACTGCACGTGGTGGGCCGAACCACGTGACCAGTGGAAAGAGCAGCAGTCTGTGACAAGTAAATGATATTTGGGCTATTCTGATTGATCCTTGATTATAGTAAAGGGAATTTGGGCTATTCTGATTGGTCTTTGATTATAGTAAAGGACATTTGGGTCATTCTGATTGGATGACTATAGAAGTGCGCTGGGCCAGCCCTTTGACACATTAAAAGTCTCAAGCACTGCTAATTTTACTTTATACAAAGTTCCTACTTTTGCATGTAAATCTAAAGTTGTATCAGAGCAGTTTACATCAGAATGAGTGGAGAAATTGTTAGAAAAGCAGACTTAATATAATTGTACTTAATTTAAATTGTTTATTGTTAATAAATAACACAATAACAGATTTCTGATTTTTAAGAAGGGAGAAATTTGATTAAAGATGTCTAATGAGCCGATATAAACATTTTGACACGTTTAAGTGTTTAACGGTGGATATTTTTAATCATTTAATCATTATTTATTTATATTTTTATTTTACAAATTTACATACATTTATTTCCTATGACTTTATGCAATGATTGTGTATAAATATCCCTGGAGCATGCAAAAAAAATGTACGAGAATGTGAGGATAGACAAAGGACATACATTCTGTATCCACAGTCGGTTTGCTGTTCTCCAGTGACCATCGTTGGTGTGCATGCGTGTGTGCGTATGTGTGTGAGCAGCCCGTGTGTCTGACACTCTGGCAGGGATCACATTTCCCTCTGTGTGAAATCCGTTTTGTGGGGATGCTAAGAATCCCCCCGTGCACACGCACACACACACACACACACACACACACACACACACACACACACACACACACACACACACACACACAGAGTGTATGGTATCAGCCCAGAACCGCCAGGCATCCCCAAGCCAGATCAAGCTCTACAGGAAGTTTGACTGTCTTCAAGACCATATAAGGGCAAAAGCGTGAAGCGTATCCCTGCCAGCGATTGTCCAGAGCCACGGGGGTTCCCCCTCTTCCTCCGCTGCTGCTGAACTCTGGAACCTCTTAAAACCCACGATCCCAACATGTGACTCAGGGAAATGAACTCAGGCTGAGCGAGAACAGATGTTCTGCGACGCCTCACAGTGACGCCTAGCTGACACCATCGGTCTGCTTTCAGGAAAGAGGTACCATGCTTGGGCCCCCGCACTGTCTGTCCAAGCCTCCCAGCCCATGAGCCACGTCCAGAGGAGGGATCTGTGCCTGGAATGCGAACCCGGAATGCTGCAGCATTCTGATTCTGTTTGATGATTAATTTACGAGTGGAACCGCGTGGGGCAGGGATATCGGGCGACTTCACGGGACTGCAGTCCTTACGTGACTGGAGTTTGACATCCTTGAATTACAGAAATTGTCTATTTTGCATACACAAGCCATCACAAGCCCTGGAGGCCAGTGAGTGACTCACACTGTAAACGTCCAGCATCTGTTCTCAGGTGTCTGTAGTCAGTGACTCACTGAGGCCAGAGTCAGATGTGGAAAATAATCACACCAGGCCCAGAATAGAGTCTGTAATGACAGGGAGACTCGGTTTTCCGTAGAGCTTGCAGTTCACCATCGGTGAGTCCAACTGTCCTGCCCGTTACAGCGAACAGGTTTCAGAGGATTACCTCAGCCTGGGGCTGGGTGTACCCACACTCACGACGGGTGAGCTGGAGCCCCTAATGAAAGGCCGTTGGCAATGGGTTCTGACAGCGCAGCAGTAGGGCTGAGGGGAGTGATGTCAGAAGGATGAGACAGTGGAGGGGAGTGATGTCAGAGGGATGAGACGACACTGCTGGGCGCCCACACTGGCTCAGAGACCAGTTGATGGGACAGAGAAAGACAGAGCAGGCAAGAGTGGAACAGGTAGCAGACGAGAAGCATCTGTGCCATCTCACTCTCTCAGTCTTTCTCACACACACACACACACACTCTCTCTCTCTCCCTCTCGGTCTCTCTCTCCACACTAGATTGATTTAGTCTGACTGCAGACTCCCAGAAGTTTCAGAAGAGATTTATTTTTAAAAAAGGCTAATTTTCCATAAGAACAGATTTGAAATGTCAGAGAACCTGCAGCCTGAGCTACAGCTTGACGTCTAACAGAAACTTTTTCCATCTGACTATGGGACTCTAGCAGGCCAGATGACTTTGAGCTGAGGGCATGAATGAAGACACCCCAGAGCAAACCAGACTGACCCAGACCAAACCAGACTGCACCAGACTGACCCAGACCAAACCAGACTACACCAGACCAAACTGGACTACCCAAGACCAAAACAGACTGCCCCAGACCACCACAGACAAAATCAAACCGTCTCTGACCACTCCAGACCACCATAGACCACCCCAGACCAAACCACACTGCCCCAGACCAACACAGACCACCGTAGACCACCCCAGACCAAACCACCCTGCCCCAGACCACTGTAGACCACCCCAGACCAAACCACCCTGCCCCAGACCACTGTAGACCACCCCAGACCAAACCGCCCCAGATCAAAGCACACTGCCACCTGACCGTCTAACCTCAGACCGCATCTCACCATCCCACCTGCCCCACTGTGACTCCACCCACACATGTGGGAGCGGGAACCAGTACCCACTAGCAGGACTGTCGTGTTTGACCTAATAAACCCCATCGCACTACAGTGAAAATGACCACATGTAGGGGGCAAATGAGAAGGGTGTTAGTCAGCAGAAGCTTGGACAACACTTACCCCACAAACGGATAAACAAGACAAACAGGAAGTAGGTATTCCCCAAACCTGCACACCTTTGGACAGTGAAGTCGCAGCACTGTTTTGTAAATTGACTTTGATATCCAATGACATACTGCTGACAAATAAATCCCATGTAGTGTAAGGGAGAGTTTGCCTCTGTTTAATGACACTGGTCTGCTTTACAGATGCCGTGTGGATTTCAGCTCTTCTCCTGGTGCTGTTTTATTCCATTATTGAGACAGTATTAATATGAAAGCCAGACTCCCACTCTCCCTCGCACAAGCCGTTACACATACTGTATAGAACATTAATTTTATTGGTGGTAGATATATACAGGCGGTGTGAGGAGTGGGCTATCAGCTAAAGGACAACCCCGCCCTCCCGTGGGTGCGCATAGCCGTGTGCTTAATGAACTCTGCATTTCTGACCACGCTCAATTATCCCAAACCGTTTGAGTTTGGTGTGTCCTCATTAACTCCGTGGAGTACTGGCGTCATTCCTGGCTCACACAGACCTGTTGCCGCTTTCATCCCCGCGCGCCGAGAAGGGTGAGACCCCGTTAATCCGGCTCTGAGCGGTTGCCTTTCGCGTGCGACACCGGGCCTGTCATTTCCTACAGTGGCCGAATGCCTCTACCGACTCGAAGATGTGGCGGAAATGGCAGGACATTGTTTCCAAGCTACTCACGTCGGACATCATCTCCGTCCATTTTCGGACGCACCCATTCACATTCCTACAGTCTGTCCCCCGCGTCCCCGAGCTCGAGGCGCTTCCGTTAAGCGGTTTTCAACATTTTTCAGACTTTATTTCCAGTGTTTCCAGAGACTAGCTCGGCCACGCGTGTAATTAACGCACGAACGCTGTTGGAGTCCATTGACGCAGGGCGAGGACGCCGTTCCTTCGCTTTCGTGTGCGGCTTAAGCCGGCGAAGGCGTGCAAAGTGACTGATGGAAGAACTCTGCACATTACGGTATAAATAACTGCACTGGTACGTTAATTACCACCTCCGACTGGATCTCGCCCCCATCGCACCCCCGTTTAATGGCGAAGCGTCGGCGGGAACCTTGACACCTTCCCGCGAAAATAACGTGACGAGAGCAGCGAGTGATCGGGAGAAGGCAGCGAGAATTGGCGAAGCGACTTTCGCAATGAGAAGACGGGATGCGACGAGGTGCAAACCTTGACACCTTCCCGGGGCGGATGGATAAGTGACTGAGCTTGGGAGAGGCGGGGGTTCGACACATCAGCGCGAGTCTCTCGCGTGCTACGATGTACCGTTGCCGCCGCACGGCAACACCTGTCTCACCAATCAATATGCATGTGTGTTCATGACAGCTGTTGACCGATTACCGTACCACTCAGATGGTCCCTTTGGTAATGCACGAGTACAGAAGCCCACTGTCACGTGTTCCCAAACGGGAGCGATAGATCTTCGGTTCAGCTACCTTGGCAGGTTGCTCGGGGTGTTGCCAGAGAGCGAGCGAGAGAGAGAGAGGTGGGTTTGTAAGGAGAATGTAAAAAAAAAAAAAAAGCTAAAATTTAGTATCCGCATGTTCATATGTGTGTGTGACACACACACACACACACACAGAGAGTGTGAGTGTGAGCTATAGAGCCTACAGAGGGTGATTATTAACACGAGCTGAGCTGAGAAGGACAGCAGAAACCCCAGAACGAGCTCCATCCAGGCACGGTGGGGAACGGAACACTCCACACTCCACTCTTACACATCTCCTTTCTAACACTCGCATGTGTGCTGGAGAACTGCAAGGTTACTCTGGGTCAAACACGATGCCAGAAGCTGCGTGTCTTATTTGGTCCTAGAGTTCTTTGCACATGACTACAATAAGGAGATATTTACTTTTCAAGGGAAGTGACAGAGCAAAAGCTTAATTATATAAATGCTTCCTGCTTGCCTCTTTTAATTATCAAGCGTCTATTTGTGATTTCAGGAATAATATCCCCTAAAAAAACAATGCAAAAGACTTGTAAAGCAGAATACATCAATACTATTGACAAATAAAATACCACCTGTAGCTTCTCAGCACATGCTGCATATGTGTGTGTGTCTGTCTGTTTGTGTGTGTGATTTTATGGCTCTCAGGAGCAGAGCTCTCAGCATCCCAGCCTGCATGGTTTTTTAGAAGCATTCCAGCCTGGTCAGTCATCAGCGAGTTCCCTAACGCACACTGACGTTCCGAGCGGCGTTCCCCCACTGTAGCACTGCCTGCCCTCCAACTGATGACAGCGGAGGCCTAACGCAACAGGGGCTCCTGGGCCCGTGTGGGGTTATGACGTCCTGTCTCGGGGGAGCAGAAGCCTGCATGGGGTGCCAGTCCTTACCTCTGATGACCAAACTCCACAATGTATCTAAGTACTGTAATAATCCCCAATTTTGGTGCTGTTTGCAGGGAGCTAAGATGACTGTTATTATTTATGGAATTGGTCACACATGCTGTTGTACTGTTGTGGCACAAGGGTGAAGCCCTCCACCTCTGAGCAGGACAGAGCGCCGTCACTTTCTGTGGAGTGGACCTACAGTGGCCATTTCTCCAGCTGTAACTGCATCTGGCTGATTGTGTAAGTGTACGTGAGGCACAGCCTCCAGGGTGTTTTAACATTTCATATTTTAGCATGGCCATAAATACTACTTCCACTGCTATGTTTTCACAGGCTTCTGCTGTACAATAGCAGAACACACACACACACACACACAAATGTCTCAAAGTGTTGAGGTCAATTGGAGATCTTGATGGAATAATCTGTTTGGTAAAGTAAAGTAAAAAGGCAAAGAGCCATGAACAACTCCAGAGTTATGAACAACGTGAGCACTTAAATTGTAAGTGGACTACTCTGGATGAAATGTGTTTGTTTAGTCGTGTGTTGTCCTGAGCTCTCAGACATATGCTCTGTGCACTGTGCTGCCTACACATGTAGGAATTCCTGGCGATGTTTCAGTAGGACTCTCAGATTAGACAAAGTGCACAGAGGGCCTGCTATAAACAAACTTTAAAAAAAAAAAAAAACAGTGAAGAAGTGTATGGGGGACCAGAAAGTGGTCTTGGGAGTCTAAACAAGACCCCCCCCCCCCCCTTAGGGCATTACGTAAACATCTACAAACACATCTAATGTTCAGGAAACTCATGTTTCACCAGTTTAACGATTACTTTGGTACCTCTGAGAGTGATTTTGTCTGAGATCAGGCATTGTCTGGACACAGTGAGTGTGCCTGTGGGTGTCTGATACCCATATACAACAAGGAAGATACACTATGATAGCGAAGAAACTCTATGGTATTTATGATAATCTGATCATGAAGAAACTCTATGGTATTTACAATACTCTATAATATTCAAATAATTGTATTTATGATACTTTATGATAATGAAGAAACTTGTATTTAGTATACTCTATGGTATTGAAGAAACTGGTATTTATGATACTCTATGATCTTGAAGAAACTGGTATTTACGATACTCCGTGGTATTAAAGAAACTGGTATTTACGATACTCTATGGTATTGAAGGAAGTGATATTTATGATACTATGTGGTATTAAAGAAACTGGTATTTATGATACTCTGGCATTGAAGAAACTGGTATTTACAATACTCTGTGGTATTAAAGAAACTGGTATTTATGGTACTCTGGTATTGAAGAAACTGGTATTTATGATACTCTATGATCTTGAAGAAACTGGTATTTACGATACTCTATGGTATTGAAGGAACTGATATTTATGATACCATGTGGTTTTAAAGAAACTGGTATTTATGATACTCTGGCATTGAAGAAACTGGTATTTACAATACTCTGGTATTAAAGAAACTGGTATTTATGATACTCTATGGTATTGAAGAAACTGGTATTTATGATACTCTATGATCTTGAAGAAACTGGTATTTACAATACTCTATGGTATTGAGGAAACTGGTATTTACGATACTCTATGGTATTGAAGGAACTGATATTTATGATACTATGTGGTATTAAAGAAACTGGTATTTATGATACTCTGGCATTGAAGAAACTGGTATTTACAATACTCTGTGGTATTAAACAAACTGGTATTTATGATACTCTGGTATTGAAGAAACTGGTATTTACAGTACTCTATGGTATTGAAGAACCTGTGGTATTTACGATATGCTGTGGTACTGAAGAAACTAGTATTTACAATACTCTATGGTATTGAAGAAACTGTGGTATTTATGGTACTCTGTGGTATTGTAAGATTCCATTGCTTACTGAAAGAAATTAGCATGCAGCTGGAGATTCTATCTACCGACTCTCCTGAAAAAAAAAAAATTGGATGTTATTTTGTACTGAGCTGTATTATTTCTGTCTGTGTACCATATGTGTGTGTGTACAGCAGTAGATATACGTGTGTATGCATGTGGAGTCTTTCAGAAACCATGGTTCATGGAGTCACACAGTAACAGTGACCGCACACCACACCACCCCCAAGCTACATACTTTCATGCATGTTCCCACCATCCTGAAAGTCCTGCCCGTGTTTCCCATCCATCCCGAGCTACGTAGCTAAAACGGGACATCCTGCCTTCTGGGGGTCAGCTCTCTCAGGGCGGACACGATGTCTGCTGCGCCCGGTCTTCTCTAAGTAATGTGCTGTCTATTACCTCAGTCAAAGGGATGTTTCTCAACCCCACATCTATTTGCCCTCACCAAGTGCCCCCCACCCCCGCTCCCAGTACACAGAAATGGAGCTGATACTGGTTTTAACATTTTGGATAAGGGGGATCTAAAGATTCGGAATCAGATCACACGGTCTCTCTTCCGCCCACCCGCAACAGGAGCACGTGCCACTCCTACAGCGATTGATACTCTCGCGCTTGCGTTTTCAGATTTAAAACGTCAGTTCTCCCGGTTCAGCACAAACTGGATCATTTGAGAAACTTGAAATGCAATTTATCTGTGCCTCTCTATCCAAGATTAACGGATAAATTCGGTTAGATGTACTTAAACGACCCTGATTATTTGCTCCGGTTCTGCAGAGAAAAAGTTTGCCAGGCGAAAACCGCGATACGCCGTGACCGCATTAACCGCGACATTAACGCACTCGTTAACAGGCTGTCACTCGGGAGTGCCGACGTAGGGTCTTCAGACAACCCTTAAAAATAAATCTCCGAGCATGCCGTCATAGCTGAACTCTGTGAGAAAATGTTATTAAACATTTCAAAAATACCAGCCAACAGCCAACAAAGTGAGAAAAGCAGTTTGTGGTATGTAGGCCTATGTGGGCTGAGGATGAAGCTGTGACACATATGTCTTAACCGCGAAGCCAATTATCTCTGTAGAAATAATGACATCTGAGAACAATGTCTCTTAGTGTAGCCTATATACAAATATTGTCTTTATTTTAAGAAGGCTACTGAAGTTTAGTAGGCCTATTGTTTTAAATGTCAAAAATAATTTTAGAGAATGGGATATTTTAATATGCTTTAAAGCAAATGACAAACCTATAATTGCACCAGGCTCTCAAATTAAAGTGTGCATGTTATTTAGGTTCGATTAAGCTGAGCAGATCACAGCTCTTAAGGAACAGAGTCGCGTCACCTCCCCTCTGTGGTGTGAGGCAGGTTTAGTATGCTGGCAGGCCAGAGGGACCTGGTGTGGGACCTGGTGTGTTCTGCTGTACCACTTAACGACCTCACATGCATTGTATTCCCGAGACCAATTAGTAGGCTGCTGAGGACTATCTTCACCCACCAATCCCATTTCCCGCTCGCGCTCGCTATGCCTGCTCCTTCTTCTCCCTTCCGCCTACTCGTCGTCACCGTTGATGAATTACACACTGCACAAAGTTCCTCACGCGACTTTGGAGTTAGGCTCTCCTTATTTCGGCTGCAGCCTAAAGAGCGCACAACCCCCCCCCGCGTTTTCGCTTAGTCATTGATTTCTCACCTGGGCGCACATTAATAAACCTGCACCCGCTCAGCACCTCACTTGGCTCCCTCAACAAAATAAACACATTATTGTTGTCGTTACTGAGCAGGTAGTGCTGTGCCACGGACCTGACAGCGCCCGCCATCTCGCGTCTGATAGCGGTGATTAATGGGTCCCGAATCTTACCCATGCGGGCTATTTCATCTAGATTACTCTTGCTTTAGTGCCGCTGACAACGTGAAAGCGCTGTGGGCATGTGCTTGCATTGTTTTGTTGCGTCCCCGTGGTACAGTTGTTTAAAGAACAGGACAGGATAATAGAGCGTCGGTGTCATGGTCGCTGTTTTGTTTTTTTGGGTTGTTTTTTTTTTTAATGGTTTTTTTCAGGCATGTAAGGAGGAAGTCGAGTACGCGGACTTATTTTTGCACTCTGCATTGAAGCGAGGTCGGAATGCCCCTTGAGTTGGTTCCATCCCACGCGCTCCTACACCTGCAACAACCGTTGCAACGCCGCACAGCACGCTCCCGTCTCAGGTTTCGATGAGGGCCCCCTCTGTGGTTATGACTGTAGTCTTTCTGTTGCGTTGAGAATGCAGGTCTCATTTGAATGTGAGTAAATGTTAAGTGATTTGCTCAGACTGTGGCCCCCTGCGGAGCTTCATTATGCACCCACCCGGTCGCCTGGTGCCCATCAAGGCGGCTTCCTCCGGGACACAAGCTACGCTGTCAACATAAGACCCTCGGTGCAGTCTAAAAAAACCCTGAAACCGCGTATAGGTAGTTGTAAGTGCATACAAGATGTCCGGGATTGTTTCCGAATGTTTTCTGAGAGGGGCACAGACCTAAAATTGTTTTTCACACATCGTGTGATAAAATCAAGTGCGTGTATCTACTAATCAGGAATAACGGCGATGGCGTTTGTGCTAAAATAACACGTGAAAATGTAAGTACTTATCACTTGATTAAAGGTCACTTTTTTATGGGGAAGTAGGGTGGCGTGGTGAAAGTTGGCACATTGCTGCAGGCTGGTGTCATTGGTTTCACACTAACTGATTTCTACTTAAGTACCAGGTCGACAAGATCGGACAATAGTCTGTCCCTCCTACCTCTCTAAACATGTTTTAAATTAATCAAGCCGTCCTGAGTATAGTATTACAGAAAGGAAGCACGACACTTTCCATTTAAGGAAGCTCACAGAGACGTAAAGTTTATCAGAGCTGATTAGGTCCATGGGGAGTCCTGAGGGGGCATTGTTGGCTCAGTGACGGTGAGACTCTCACATCTGTCTGTGTGAAGCACGCCCCTTCCGGCCTCAAACTCCTCAGCAGCAGCTTGATGGCCCCGCCCAGACCCCGCCCATGCCTCTACAGCTCCGCCCAGGCCAGAGGGAAGAAGCACGGTCAGAGGCCAAGGGCTTGTCCTCAACTATTCCCCACACAGTGAAGGCTCACAGCCACTGAATCACACGTCTCTCTCGCAGAGGGAGGGTGGGAGTGAGATGTGTAATTAGGCGTGAAATGTAAGGAGCCTTTAGCATAAGATCCGGAAGAGATTTGATGGCGTGGCCACATAAGAACCAGTCAGATGTGTCCATACATCTCTGTGAGGGTCCAGCCTTACTCAGTAACAGTGTTATGATGTGTTATGATGTCTGCTAGCTTTCTGTATAACTGATGGTCAGGAATATTGGGCTATAAATAAACGGACTGACTGTAGCTTTTGGTTCAGGATTCGGGAAACCGTGGAGACTGAAAGCGGCAAGTTGTAGCTTGACGTAAGCAGCGAGACGCCAGCTGAGGTGTTACATCATTTGCTGTAATGTTGATCCGTTACCGCGGTGGGGAAACAAATGCAATCGGCACATTGGGTGCATGTTTGTGGAATTTTACTGAAAATAGTGTAAAACAATTGATGCACTTCCATGCTGAGGTTGAAAATATGCAGGGTCTTAAAGCTTTGCAATAAAACCACAGGGAGGTTAAAGTGCAGCAATAAATACCTCACCAACCCTCTCTCTCTCTCTCTCTCTCTCTCTCTCTTTCGCGCGCGCGCTTTCTTCTCTCTCTCTCTCACTTTCTTCTCTCTCTCTTCTCTCTCTCTTCTCTTTCTTCGCTCTGTCTTCTCTCTCCTCTTTCTTCTTTCTTTCTTCTCTCTTCTTTCTTCTCACTTTCTCTCTCTTCTCTCTCTTCTTTCTTCTCTTTCTCTCTCTCTCTCTCCCTCTCTCTCTCTGTCCTTCCTCCCCCACTCCAGTTTTGTGTCTTTCAGCATTTATCAGTTTCACAGAGACTTGGAAGAAAGACAAGAGGGTTTCTGTTTCCTGCCTTATGCTGTTCGGAGATATATATATATATATATATATATATATATATATATATATATATATATATATATGTGTGTGTGTGTGTGTGTGTGTGTGTGTGTGTGTGTGTGAGAGAGAGAGAGAGAGAGAGAGAGAGAGAGAGAGAGAGAGAGAGGAAGGGAGTAATGTAACAAAGATTTCATCTGGAATTCATTGAAATTCTGATTTTACTGGCTTTTATTTGTCACATAAATCATGACCTCAATCACTCATACAAATTGTTGTATGCAAATCCCTGTAGTGAGCTGTGTGTGTAGGTATACGTGTTTGAGTGAGACAGTGTTGGTGTATGAATATAGCTATTTGTTTAGAGGGTATATGTATGGAAACGTGTGTGTGTGTGTGTGTGTGTGGTAAGCTGCTTAGACCCCTGAGGCTATTGACCTCCAGCTGTCAGTAACGCAATGGCTTGAAGGCATTCTCAGGGACACAGCGGTCAGCGGCGGATTCCATATGTTCCTCTGTCCTTCTCCTGCTCTTCCTCTCTCCCTCTTTCTCTGTCCTCTCTCTCCCTCCCTCTCTCTTCCTTCCTCCCTCTCTCTCTCTCTCTCTCTCTCTCTCTCTCTCTCTCCCCCCCAGGCCTGGCTGTGTGCAGGGTCAGAACATCTCTCTGTTTATCCTCCTTTCCTCTCATTTGTTTGTATTATCGCCGGTTTCCCAAGAGAGGTTCATCAATAACACAAAGACAGCTCGGAACAGGGAGATAATAAACAAAACCGTACAGACGTATCCCTCACCCGGGTGATGGTTACTGACTTCAGCTATTGAATTCCGTTCATTTCTGTAAATACTCTCGGATCCAGCCGTCCTAGAGCGGCAATGCTCGGCAAAGTCTCTGCTCAGTGGATAATGCAACGCAAAACGTTTCAACAACAACAGAAAGACAAAACGAGTCATCGTCCTGCGTCACAGCTATAAAACTCACACCTCTGTAGCATCATGCCTGGATGATAGAGGTGTGTGTGTGTGTGTGTTTGTGTGTGTGTTGTGCATTTCTGTGTTCGTATTTGTGTGCTTTTGCACGTGAGCCCACGCTTTCTTTTATAAGATTATTATAGGAGGGAACAGGCAGTGTATCTTTGTCTCTGACACCCGTAGCTCCAGTCACGGCCCAACCCGAACATTTATAGAACAGACGAGTTCAACATAGATTTGATAATTCGTGTGTCTCTGAAGGAGGAAATGTTCTGCTTGACTGTTCTGCACTTGACACTGCTTCCTGATTAGGGCCTAAAGAGACAGGCGGTCAGCACCAACACTAGGAAATGTTTGGGTCCAAGGTCACTACCCACAATGCTGTGTTATATCTTATCCATTCCTTGATTGTCTGGTTGAGCTGAACAAGCTGGAACCTTTCACTGAGAACCGGATTAAAAACCAATGTTGCAGCCCATTAATTCAAATATGTATTACATGTTTGGTATATCAGTTATTAGATTTTGAGGGTTTTTTGTATGGTAATGTGTAACGTATCACTCAGCGGTCCTGTCTCTCATCACACTTTTCCACTGGCATGGTGCCAGTACTGGGGCCAAAGTCCAGAACGGTTCCGAGGTTTTCCACCGCAGGTTCTTGGCCAAAAAAATTGGTTCTGCAACCAACAAACCTGTGATGTAAGCGGCCGAGGGCAGGGCCTTGGTGATACCACACAAAGGTGTTTACCTGCCTTACCGCCATTTACAACTAACAGCACGAGAACCGCAAAAAGCCAGCTGCAATGAAGCATCCGTGCGTGGTCCTGATTGTTAGATATGCCCTGAAAGGAAGAAGAAAATTCTGTTTTGATAGAAGACTTTTTCACCACGCTTTTGGGGGGAAGTGTTATGTTATATGGTTTATATGATGTTTTTGGGGGAAGAGAACACCTACATCCTGAATGTAACTGTTGGGCTCTTAAACCAGTGGAAATGTAGGTCTGATCTCAAAAGGTTCACAGGTTCATGGGACCCAGCACCATGACGTCATTCAGATGTCATGTCTGATCTCACCTGTGTGATGAAATTCAGGGGTCATGTCTGATCTCACCTGTGTGTTGAAATTCAGGGGTCATGTCTGATCTCACCTGTGTGATGAAATTCAGGGGTCATGGGGGGTGGGGGGATCGGGGAGGCCTGTAAGGTCGGCCCTCATAAAGCCCCCACACATGTATGGGCTCATATCCGAACTGCACTGCCGGAGAGCTGCATGTTTACAGCAGGCTGCAGACAGAGCTCGTATCACACGGACAAACTTTAGAGGACGATCATGGATCTTAGAAAAGCAGCAGCACAGTGTGTGTGTGTGTGTGTGTGTGTGTGTGTCTGTGTCCTTAACCCTGACTGCCTAAATCCAAGGCATAACAATTGTAAATCCTTTGCAGTTTTTCAGGGTGACTCACTGGCACCATGACTTAAGATGCTTCATAAATAAAGAGCCAGCGTAAGATCTCCCAAAATCACCATCATCTGAACCAGAGTCAGCATGCTGAGCTGTTTGATTCACCATCTTAAATGTGGAGGATTGTTAGGACAGCAGACCCTGCCGAGATGGGAGGGAGATGTCCTGGTAGGGAGGACCCTTCCTCCCTTGCATCTACAAGCCATTAGATAACCATGTGTTTTCAGTTATTATTAATCATTATTCAGTTTGATATGATTATATATTTCCCAAGGGTATCTAGGCAGCGGTATCTAGCTATGAGAAAGCTGTGTGTTTGTTTTAGAGGCATTACAGAGGTCATGTGTATAAGATCTAACACCAGGGGCGGCTCATCGCACTGAGACTCGGGCAGAAGCGGCTGAGAGAAACAGTGAGCAAATGCTTTCCTTCTGCATACTAAAAACCCAAATTATTCTAATAACAGCCCTAAAAATAGCCACATGATATAAATGGCCAAAACTCAGCCCACTTTGAGTCTGGAAGAAATGAAAACGACGCTTGTGGGAACAGCAGCTCTGTCTGGCCACAGCACACAAACACTGCGTGAATATATATTACCTTTCACCCCAATGTTTTGACTGAGGAAGGGCTAAATTGGACTTGGTCTGATTTAAGGAATGGTGTTGATATTGCTGATGAAGCATGGCAATGCTGGACTGGTCATCTCTCCTCTCTCTCTTTCTCAACTGTGCTTAGTAGACAGGCTGGGAAAATACAACAAGCATCCACCCACCCCCGACAGACCTTATTGGGACATTTCCAGTCAGGACAGAGTCGCCGCACAGCTGGATGGCTGGCGGACGCTGCTACATGAGGAGAGGAGAGGAAGAGGATGAGGATGAGGAAGAGGAAGAGGAAGAGGGGGAGGTGAGGGCTGCGGAAGTGAGTCTGTTCACCCCGACAGCGCAGTGAAAGCTAAGCCCCTCCTGGACGTCCCTGGCATTCCAAGATCACGCCCTGTTCCCTGGCATTCCGAGATCATGCCCTGTTCCTGGTATTCCAAAATCATGCCTTGTTCCCTGGCATTCTGAGAACATACCCTGTTCCTCTTCCCTCACAGTATCCCAGACAGAGGGGAAAGCGCCGGTCCAGTCGGAAGGCTCTCCTGCAGATCTGAAGTTTCCATGCAGGGTGGAGCTCTCACGCTTTTGCCCCCATCTGGAACTGAGCTGCTGCTAATTGTTGTTA
>NC_137500.1:31907500-31920000 GCF_041902795.1 Electrophorus electricus
ATCCCTCTCTCTCTCTTCCTCCCTCTCTGTCTCTCTGTCTCTCTCTCTCTCTTCCTCCCTCCCTCTATCCCTCTCTCTCTCTTCCTCCCTCTCTGTCTCTCGCTCTCTCTCTCTCTCTCTCTTCCTCCCTCCCTCTATCCCTCTCTCTCTCTTCCTCCCTCTCTGTCTCTCTCTCTCTCTCTCTCTCTCTTCCTCCCTCTCTCCCTCTCCCTATTCCCCTCCCCCCCCCCTCTCTCTCTCTCTCTCTCTCTCTCTCCTCCCTCTGGTGGGGATCGCAGCTGCAGTATTCTCCGCTACTTCCTGATGTGCTGTCACCGTATCCTTCCTGTGGACTCTCCTGTCCTGATAGAACTGTCAGTCTCCCTCTTCCCTCCCAGCATTTAGGCAAAGTGAAACTGTAACTTCCCTTTTCTGCACCCACTCATCTTTTATCCATCTGCCACCAGCACGCCTCTCTCTGGGGTTGCCCAGATGCCCCTCCCTGCCCATGGCCAGAACAGCTGTTGTAGAGCCTGGGGATTCTGGTTGTGTGTGTGGTGCAAGGGTACTGCTGTCAGTCATGCTCATCTCAAACACAGCTGTCACTCAAAACCAGAAACAAACAACAAGAACCAAAGCCTTGCATCACACACATGACCCCTAGAAAGTGTGCATTAGTGGTGACTTTTTAAGCAGGACTTGCAGCTTGTTGCGTAACGCTGTTTACTCCAGCTTAACTGCCATGCGGTTTAAGTGCCCATGCTGTCAGTTCACAGTTCAGTCGCCGTGTTCATTCTGAAGGTTGAGGGCCAAGTGTGAGGGTTAGAGTAGGTTAGAGTTAGAGTGGGTTAGTGTGAGAGTTAGAGTAGGTTAGAGTTAAAGTGGGTTAGTGTGAGGGTTAGAGTAGGTTAGAGTTAGAGTGGGTTAGTGTGAGGGTTAGCGCAGGTTAGTGTGAGGGTTAGAGTAGGTTAGAGTTAGAGTGGGTTAGTGTGAGGGTTAGAGTAGGTTAGAGTTAGAGTGGGTTAGTGTGAGGGTTAGAGTAGGTTAGAGTTAAAGTGCGTTAGTGTGAGGGTTAGCGTAGGTTAGTGTGAGGGTTAGAGTAGTTTAGGGTTATGGTTAGAGTGGGTTAGTGTTAGAGTGGATTTGTGTTAGGGTTAGAGAAGGTTAGGGTTAGAGTAGGTTAGTGTGAGGGTTAGAGTAGATTAGAGTTAGAGTGGGTTAGTGTGAGGGTTAGAGTAGGTTAGAGTTAAAGTGCGTTAGTGTGAGGGTTAGCGTAGGTTAGTGTGAGGGTTAGAGTAGTTTAGGGTTATGGTTAGAGTGGGTTAGTGTTAGAGTGGATTTGTGTTAGGGTTAGAGAAGGTTAGGGTTAGAGTAGGTTAGTGTGAGGGTTAGAGTAGATTAGAGTTAGAGAAGGTTAGAGTTAGATTAGGTTAGGGTTAGAATATATATAGGTGTGTGTGTGTGTGTGTGTGTGTGTGTGTGTGTGTGTGTGTGTGTGTGTGTGTGTGTGTGTGTGAAGGAGAGAGCAAGAGATACAGCGACAGAAGGAGGAGACAGAGCAGGTCTCAGGGATAGACCTCCAAGGCTTAGACAAAGAACAAGTTTTCAACAATTTCGAAAGTGAATTTTACAATGGTTGGCTCTGACATTTCCAGTTGGCTAGCAAGCTGAACTACAGTCTAATTAGTTGACAAAGCCCTGCCCAACTGTCAGGCCGGCCACATGTGTCTGATGTGCTGTCAGGCCGGCCACATGTGTATGATGTGCTGTCAGGCCGGCCACATGTGTCTGATCTGCCGTCAGGCCGACCACATGTATCTGATGTGCTGTCAGGCTGGCCACATGTGTCTGATCTGCTGTCAGGCTGGCCACATGTGTCTGATCTGCAGCATTCATGATCATAGATATTCATTTAACAAGGAAGAAAGACTGAAGACATTTTCAGGACTGAAATCAAGTTGTGAGATTGTGAGATGATAAGTACACAAAAAAAATTTTTTTTCCATATTGGAATTGCATGTGGTAATATAGGAACTGTATTCATGTTATTAGCAAAGATTCAACTTCATAAATTCTGATTATTGCACTAATGATTGTTTCATATGCTCTGGCCTTACAGCTCACTGTGACAGTAGACCCACATTATTAACTTAGCAGCATCTGACTCCGCGGGATACGTCTGACTCCATTATCCGTCATGCCAATATCCATGTATTATCAGATCCAACTGAATGTTTGATGGTGTTACGGTATGATCCATCATCCTCTGTCATAAGAGAATCATCCATCTGTCTGCCCAAAAATGTCTGGGAGAAGATACAGTGTCAACTAGAGGTGAAGGAGTTGATTACCACTTCCAACAGTGTCGTTTGTTACGTCTGTGTGTGTGTGTGTGTGTGTGTGTGCAGACAAGAGGATTAGAGGAAAAACACAGTGTGTGTGTGTGTGTGCAAACAAGAGGACTAGAGGAAAAACACGCCTCACACACATCCATCTTCCAAGGTCCTGCAATGGAACCAAGCCAGGTCTTGCAGGCAGTCTACAAACTCTCCACCCTCACCCTCCACGCAAACTCTCTCTCACATCACCCCCAGCAGACTCAAATCAGGAGAACACATTTCCTCCGCCAAGACTCGGCTGGGACAACTTTGCTCAGCCGCACATACACACACACACACACACATACACACACACACACACACACTCACACACTCACGATCTTCCTCAGGCTGCCGTCAAAGTGTGAACAGAACTTCAGAAACCCACTTGAGGACATAAAGTTGCAGGTCTGGAGGGCTCCCCCCCGTCAGGTGTGGTGGAGGCAGTACTGGATGGCTGAAGGGTAAGGCAGCCTGATTCTGGTCCTTAAGGTTTTGTAATGAATCGCTGAGTTGAGTTGTGTCAGCATGGGAACGCCAAACTGTGTGAGAAATTGTGCAGTGTAGTGGACTCATTTCAGTGATTTCTGTTCTTTTCAGATTTATTAGTTTAGCACTTTCAGTCATGGAGGAGATTTACAGAAGCCCAGCTCCACTAAACAATCACCACCTTTCCCACCAAGCCCTGGCTGGTTTAACAGCACTGTTGTTAACACACAGCCATGATTTCTGAGTAGTCCAGTATGAGATTGTGTGTTTGATTTTTATGTGTGTGTGTAAAAGAGAGAGCTAGGGAACAGGAAGTACTCACAGACACACATCCCTTTGATATCAACAGATGAATCATGGGTGTTACTTTAACCTTTTCACCCTAAACCGCCTAAACTGAATTTAGTTCACCCGGTGGGTGATGGGGGGGGGGGGGTGCATGAGTGGAGGCACATCACAGAGGGGGCGGTGCCCAGAAACAGCCCTCCAGAGACAGTGCTCAGATAAGGCAGGAAGAGCCTATGAGTAGGTAGAGCAAAGAAATGAGACCAAACCCTGACAGGATAGGAACCAAAGAGGAAGATCTCTGCTTCAACACAGAAACAGCAAACATTACGTACAGTTACAGGGACAGGGACAGTCTGTCAACTAAACAGTACAGGGACAGTCTGTCAGGCTGTATAGAACAGGAACAGTCTATCAGGCTGTATGCTACAGGGACAGTCTATAAATTCACAGGCCTGGTCATCAGTCCAGAGCTGCATGCTTGACCAGTCGCTGTAATCTTCACCTCACTTTCATATCAGCACCGACACGATCGCTCGTGGTGACTGAAAATGTCTCCGTGTCAGTGTCGATGCCCCACAGTGTCCTAAGAAATATAAAGTCAGAGAGTGCAGTAGAGTCAGCCTGCCATCTCTCACCGTACGGTTTTCAGTGTTTTAACTAAGCTGCATTCCTCTCTGTTGTAAGAGAGGAAGGAAGCTATGTGTGTCACATCTGTTCTAAACTTTCTCTGTGTGGAAAGTATGACATATGTCGATGTTTACTAAAACATATAAAACTGATGTCTTGTGGTCATGTGTCACTCTAGTGTGTGAGAATAAATTGAATCTATGTTGTCATAAATTGTTCTTTACTTCTTGAAACTGTTCCATCTGTGTTTAAGTGATGAGTGGTTCCTCTGGTGGTCCCTGTTGTCTAAGGAAGGAATGAGAAAGTTCGATTCCTTTAATTGCCAGCGATGTTAACTGAGTCACTATTGGTCATAACCACACACTGTGAATTCATAAAACCACATTTCTGTCCATATCTGTCAGAGATGTGGGTATTGATAGAACATGGTGTCCATGAGTTCAGTTTTCATGCGTTTTACTGATCCACGTCTGGCATGAATGAAGCCTCCTGACCCGACATTCACCACGTGATCAGACTTCATAAGATCTGGGTCTCTGATCTCATCAGGCACAGAGACTGAGTGCCCAGTGCACACCAGCGAAAGCCGACAGGCAGGAGGTCTCTGTCTGCTGCATCTCTCACGCTTCCTGCTTATGTTGGCGCGCGTCTTGTAAACAAGCCCTGCCCTTCCGTGGTCCGTCTCTGCAGGGGGCAGTCCACCCTGACCCCTCGGAGCCGCCTGAGCCATGCTGGAGGATCTGCGCACTCTCTGATCTTGTCATTAATAACTGTGCTGCTCCACGCCACACGTGGGGCTGCACTTCTCTTTAACCCTTTCACACCCGAGTTCTTGGCATAGGATTTTAGAATTTTGTGAATCTACAATGTGGTTGTTGGTTGCTGTTCAAAATACTCACACGCCATTATCATTCTAAATGTGATGTCACATTTCAATCATGGCATTATGCACTTCCAGCTGGGGTTTAAGGGTCACACTCCTGTACCGTGTCTGGGTTTACACAACCTGGCAGACTGGGGGAGCGCTGCTGAGCTCATGGTTCTCTTTCTCTTTTTCTTGTTCGATGTGCTGACACTGTTGAATGAGGGTTGTTCTCAAGTTCAGCCTTGCCATGACTGCATCACAGTGCCTTGTCCTAGAGAAGAAAACGTGTTGTAATCGCACTTGTCATAGTCAAATGGGAAAGTGCAAACAGAGTGAAAGAGAGAGAAAGAGGTTTGGTATCCGAGAAAGACCGCACCCAAGCTAGGTAGTCCCCTGCCCTTACACCTGCACCACAGTCAGGGTTTTTAAAGGCCAAGCATCAGCTGACAGTGAGATTTTCACGAAACAGACAAACAGACGCTGCAAATCAACATACCAGTGATCCAGATGGCTAGTGCATTACAGATGGATTGTGGGTGTTAATGGTATACATCACTTTCTGTGACGATGTGTTCTCACAATTGGCCTTCACATGGAGCTCCACAGATGCTTATCCAATCAGCAGTGCCGTTTCCTTTGGCTTGTGGTGTGTGTGCGCGTTTGCGTTTTGTGCATCATTTTCCCCTGCCTCGCACTAAACACACAGGCCACCGTGACATCGGCTGTAAACCGTCCTCAGTGTCTCTCCCTCCCTTCTCTCTCGTTAACGTTGTATGATGCACGTGGTTCGGCGCCTGCAGTAATGACCGGCTCCTGCCAGAGTGCCTGTGTCACGCGCATAATTCACGTAATTGCTGAGTCGTTGGCAATTTAGATCAGATATTCCCTTTGAAAAGTGGAGTGGCTCCTCTTGCAGAAAGAGGGACTGTAGAGACACCGTTCACTTTGATGCACGGCTTGTAATACATGTAAAACACACACACACACACACACGATGTCGCTGACAAAAGCCCCTCACCACTGTAGCAGTGTGCCACATTGTTGTGGCATGTCCATTACCAAACGCTGCGCAAGACTCACGCTGACCTGAACCGTAGAGCTCGCAAGACCAGTTAATAACGCTTGGATTTTAAACCAAACATTACAGGCAAACTGCTAAATTGCACTTGTGCTTTTAGTAGGTCAGTATGTATTAATATGTATGTTTTCTTTTGAAAAAGGCAGCGCTCCTCTGCATCCGCTGTGAAATTGTGCAAAAACCGTAAATTGATCTATAATGCATGAATTTGCCTGTTTAGAAGGAAATGGTTAAGCATGAAGAAAAACATTAACTGCACTGAAGTAAACAAACTCATAGTCCTCTCTCAGCTAAAGCAAACAATTAAAGCTTATTGCACTTATACTGAACGTTTAAACATGTACTCTAAAATCAGAGTTCTGATATTTTTTTAAATCACACCTAATAAGAATATAAGTAGGTCTGCTGGCTCATTAGGCAAAGCGTTGGCAGTTCCGTTTGATTTCAGCACAGATACATGTCCCTGTTCTGTTTCTGAAGTGGAGAATGATCCAGTCATTTCATATCAAAAGCCTCATTAATTTGGCATTAATATTAACTTTAATTTACAAACAGAAGTCAACATCTTTGTATGACACAGCGACTGAAAAAATAATCGATATCACATTGTGAACACGGGTAGAAAAAAACCTCTACGGGCCAGTGGTAGCTCAGGTACTGGACTAGTAATCAGAAGGTTGCTGGTTCAAGTCCCTCCACTGCCACTGTTGGGCCCCTGAACAAGACCCTTAATTACTCAAGTTGTACTCAGTCATAATTGTAAGTCAGCTAAATGCTGTAAATCTCAATGTGCGCAAAGAGGAGTAGGTCAGGCGAGCGTGCCACAGCGCCGTGATTAGCAAAGTTCAAGAGAGACCTTGCGCTTCCTTTCGACACGAGCTCGCGTATAAAACGGTGGAGGAGGGGGGAGGCTTTGGTGAAACCTGCGCCCGGCAGTTAAACGTACCATTACAAAGCACAAGGCATGCTTCCGTGTTTCAAGTAAACACAGGCTGGAAACATAAGGGGAAGAAATCTGTCTGCACAATGAACCGAGTGGCAAAAATGCATCCATTAGCCGAGGTCCGCGTGCAACGTCCCAGGCCCGTTAGACGCGACACCGCGAGCTGCAGCGGAGCTGACGGCCCGTCAGGCGCTGACAGGGTTCACACGGTAACGGCAAACTGTCTGACGCAGGAGCGGAGACGGAGGGAAACGGAGGAACGAGAAAGTTGTGAATCAACGCCACGCATCTGTTGACGGAGCGACCCCGAGTAACGACGACCGCAAATCACTGTCAAAACGGCGAGAGTCTCGAGCAAAAGTGCAAAACATCACGTCGACGATCTCGGTAGATCAGCCAGGGATGGAAACTGACGCGCGCGCCGGTGAATAATATGGCAGGTATAACTATAGAAAACACAAATACGTTTAGAGCCTACTTAAAAGATTATAATAAGTAGGCTTATATAAATGTTCATCTAATTAAAGTGTGGAATCGGATGGAATATTCCAGGTGTCTGCAATACCGATGCAGGGGTGTGAAATGTTTGTCACGTGTGTGGTGTTTCCATGTTTGCGCTGCATGTATGTAGCAATGCTAACCAAATCTGCAAAAGCATCGTTTGGGGCGTTTGCGGAGGTGTAGTAAAGGGTGAGGTGAACCTAGCATCACGTGCAGCGTGCGCGCGTCAGAGAGCTGCAGATGGATCTCGCCGACAGCACAGGGTCACATGGTGCACAGCACGTGGACATGGAATTTTCATTAGTGTTTTAATGTATTATTTGGTAAAGAAATTGCAGCATAAAGCCAGTAAACAGATTATCTAAAGTATTAGTTGTGTATGTATGCCATGGTGGTGGGTATTGAGGTGGTTTGTGTTGGCCAGGCCCCACAGTGCTACTCAGGAGTTTACATCTCAGTGTCCCTGCTGGGTGGACCGTGGTCCACCTCTCAAACTCAGCCAGCAGCAGCCTGGTGGTCAGAAAGACTGACTGGCAGGAGGAGGAGGAATTCAAACTGGGCACGGCAACAGGGGTGGGGAGTGTTAGAAATATAATGAAAGCATGCAGAGGTGTGTGTGTGTGTGTGTGTGTGTGTGTGTGTGTGTGTGTGTGTGTGTGTGTGTGTCTGTTAGTTACGGAGTTTCTGTTAGTTTACCCTGAGAGGTGTCCTAAACTCCATGTCTGTTATTTTTTTAACCCACTCTGATCCTCCACAGGAACTGAGGTCTCCATGTAATCTAGTCAGTTCACTTTAGCATGGACTTTGACTTTAAATAGTAATTTTGTGAGTTTACAAGGCCTGCGATGTTTCCATTTTAAACGATTAGATCATCATAAACACTTATCCTCTCTCGTAAGAGGTGTGTCAGTACCTCGGTGATCACGTTCCGTGAACTATTTACCAACTGTTTCACAAAAGTTTTAATCTTCTACCAAAAAACAATTAGCCGAAGTGAATCTCCAGCCTCGGACTGTGCTGCTAATGACTAATCACCAGTTGGAAGCCAGTTTAATTATCTTCAAAGGCATTGTGGGAGATGGATCCAGGTATTAGATGCGCCGTGTGTGTGTTGAGCGCCTTGCGGTAGGCCAATCAAAACCTCTTAACTCTTCAATTATTTTCCATTACAGGGGAGCAAAGACAGCGCTCTGTCTGCTGGGTTTATTGGTAATGGAGGGCTTCATACTGGGGAGTGTTAATTGGTAGGTGTTGGAGCTGGAGGGTTGTGGGTTATGTTTAGAACGTCTTCATTAACACTTAACTCCATCAGTGAGACGATGCACTGCGTCATGTGCGTGCGTGCGTGCGTGTACATTCTATGTTTTGGTCTATGTGTGGGAAGACGGTCAGGAAGTATTTGGCAGAAGCCAGTGAGGAAAATGCTTGTATTTCTCTGTTATGCCTTTATTTTGCAAACTATGTAAATGACAGTGTTTGATGCTGAAAGATCAAGGTTAGGTTTAGGGTTATGGGTTTAGTTAATGTTAAGGCTAGGTTTAGGGTTATGGGTTTAGTTAATGTTAAGGTTAGGTTTAGGGTTATGGGTTTAGTTAATGTTAAGGTTAGGTTTAGGGTTATGGGTTTAGTTAATGTTAGGGATAGGTTTAGGGTTATGAGTAAGTTAATGTTAATATTAAGGTTAGGTTTAGAGTTATGGGTAATTTTAAGGTTAAGGTTCAGAGGAGGTTAAGATAGTGATGTTAAGGATAAGGTAATGATATTAGGAAGGCCCCCATGAAGAGACATGTGCGTGTCTGTGTGTGTGCGTGTGTGTGCGTGTGTGTGCGTGTGTGTGCGTGTGTGTGCGTGTGTGTGTGTGAGAAACTACTCCCCCAACAAGAGTGTGTGTGTGAAACCCCTCCCACAACCTGTGTGTGTGTGTGTGTGTGTGAGTGTGAAACTACTCTCCCAACAACAGTGTGTGTGTGAAACCACTCCCACAACCTCTGTGTGTGTGTGTGTGTGTGTGTGTGTGTGTGTGTGTGTGTGTGTGTGTGTGTGTGTGTGTGTGTGTGTGTGTGTGTGTGTGTGCTTATCTCGTTGTCCTGTCCCTGTCTGTGGGTCCTCTGCGTTGCCCTGTAGACGCGCACCTCTCACACACTTTGTAAATTTGTGAAGTTTTCTTTGGACATAAATGATTTTACAGCTTTGTTACATATGTTACTATTATTATTCAGCTTTGATTAATTTTCTTGTACCCTTTTAAAATAATGTGTTTTTTTGAAATAACAATTTATACCATTTGTTTTCTGTCAGAAGTATGACATTTATTTATATATTTGTTTGTTTGTTTCTTTATTAATATCTATATTTATACCTTGATCGATGCATAATTTCTGCCATAGTACTCAGTAAGATTCAGCCTGCTCATCTATGTGCTGGAACGACAACACCACACACACACACACACACACACACACACACACACACACACACACACCGCACACACGCCGCCCCACACACACACACGCTGCCCCACACACGCACACGCCAGCCTCACACACACCGCCGTGTACCACTGTACCACCGTGTACCACTGGCCCTTAGAGGTTTTTTTCTACCCGTGTTCACAATGTGATATCGATTATTTTTTCAGTCGCTGTGTCATACAAAGACGTTGACTTCTGTTTGTAAATTAAAGTTAATATTAATGCCAAATTAATGAGGTTTTTGATATGAAATGACTGTGGATCATTCTCCACTTCAGAAACAGAACAGGGACGTATCTGTGCTCTCATCTTGGAATCTCTTGGAATATTTCCAGTCAGCACCAGTGTTTATAGGAATGCTGTCATACAATGGTTCCTGTGCTATACCTTTAACACCAATAACACTTGTGTTTAGTTTTGTTCTATTTTACTGTATTTTTGCACCCTTCACACCTTTCTGTGTAATACCTGCTTTGATTATCTGTCTGTTTACTGTTTACTGTAAATTTCCCAAGGAGGGATTTAACAAAATCTTATCTTGTCTTGTCCTGTCAGGATTCCTTACGCAATGAGAATTCAGTCTGTCACAAGTAGCCTATTTGGTTTTGAGAATGTGAAGCGCAAACACCCACTGTCCTGCACACACTGTTGTTGGAGGGGTGGTTTCTCTCTCTCTCACACACACACACACACACAGAGGTTGTGGGAGTAGTTTCACACACACACTCTTGTTGGGCGAGTAGTTTCACACACAGCTCTTTTTGGGGAAGTGGTTTCGTTAAAACGTACATAGGCCTCCTGGCTCAAAATCTGTTTAGCTTTAACACCCCCCCCCACACACACACACACACAACTTCCCCACCCCCTTCAGATTATAACAATGCTCCTTTCCTTCCACTTAAGCCTCATGGAACCCAAATGAACGTGGTTGAGTCAAAGAGACCATGCTGGCCCTGGAGAAGTTTGCCTCCTCTCCGACAGACGAGCCTCCACCCATCCTTTCATTAGGGATCGCTGTTTGGATGCCTTCCAAATTGCCCCTCTATTCTTCGGGCGAGAAGCGCGCTAATTACACCAGTCTTCAGGAGGAGGGCAAACGCAATTATGCACAATCTTTCTGCTGTGTGTGTGTGTGTGTGTGTGTGTGTGTGTGTGTGTGTGTGTGTGTGCATGCTAACGCAGGGCCTTTTGTAGGTCAGGAGGACGCCGGACCCGTTTCATCGCGCTGCGTGCAGTATCTGCATGGCTAATGTTTTAATCGCGGTCATTAATACCACGCCGCTGCCACGCGCAAGCTGATTATGCAGCCACACGTCACGTCACAGAGCCCCGGCACTGCCGGGAGGCGGGGATGGGGACAGGGGTTAGGCAAGGCTCTCACTAACCCCCCTGTGAAGGAGTGTTAAGTGTGCAAACAGCCGTTCCTTGCCAAGCGCTCGGATCTCTGATGAAGAACACACAAGTCACTGGAGCACATGCGTGTTTTAGGGTTTGTACGGGGGGAAACCCTAACAGTGGACCATTCCGACCCTGATAGGCTCAGGAGTACATCAACAATAGATCTGTTGGAGACGTCACTCCCTATCAACCCGGATGGAGCATCCCAGCCAGAGGTGAGGGCTATCTGTACACTTCCTCGGACAATGCATCACCTGTCATGCAGGAAGTGTGACAGACTTCCGTGTGCCACGTGGGTTGCAGCGCTGGCATCCGAAGGCCTAGAAGCAGGGGAAAGGATGAATGGATCTCTGTTACAGCAGAGATAAGGATAACGTCACTGGACAGGGAGGAGGTCTGCTAAGATAATTGCGGAGAACTCCTCCAGCTCTTCCCCAGCTATGGTGGAGAGATAGCAGGTAAGGTTGCAGTAGCAGGCTGCTGCCCTACACCCCAGCGAGCCCTGCCTCTCTGCCTGTATCTGTGTGCAGTGGTGGCAGGGAGCTGGCCTCCTCTAGACCTCTAATAACACACACACATTGGCACTCCTCTCAAGGCGTTTTGATCTTGCACAGTGCCCTTTAATATTCATATAGGCTAATAATAGGCTAATTTGAGTCCATACGCAAGGAAAAATATAAGCACAAAACATAAAAGAGTAAATGCCTAAAGGAATTTGTGTACATGTTAGGAATTGGTAAGAATTCCGTGTGCAACATGTTGACCTCATTCTTGTGGCTTAACCGTTTAACCTTTCCTTAGTGGGATGTCCACTCAGGAAAAACTCAGTTCACTCATCATAAAGGTCTCTTAAGAGGTCATGTGATGAGACCTGAGATAACGTTTCTTTGGCAACTTTGCGACATGACTCACAAAGGACCCTCATTCAGTATGATGACTTTTAAATCTGACATTTGCATGTTGATGAACAGTTGGTTTTGTCAAACACGTTTTTAATGCAGGTACATTACCACAATATCGTCTCCAGCTCACACTGTGAATTTAAAGTGCCTATCTACCCAATTAAACCGTGTCACAACCATGGAGTTCATTAACATGCAAATGGCGTTTTATGAAGAGATTAGTTAATTGCAACTCATTTGCATAATTAATGAACACTCAAATGAATAATGCTTTAGCAAATTTGTGCTGTGCTGTTATGAAATAAATGATAAAAGACTGAGACCGTTGTGTGAAGCGCGTTTGTGAGGTGCAACACTGCGAAGCAGGTAGGAGATAAATGACGCTTGCCGGATCACTTATTCGTGAAGAAGGAGATCTGTCTTCATCGCTGTTTGCATTCTTTTGGATGAAGCTACGTCTTGTGCTGTCAGACACGTACGGCGTCCAGCTCGGTGGCCGCGTGGAACAGGTGATCCCGAACGCGGTGGCTACGTCCGGGGTCTGTGGCAGTCCGGTTCAGTGACAGACTGGGAATGTTATC